>NC_053426.1:92138079-92412231 GCF_007990345.1 Gossypium hirsutum
ACCTTCGAAGAATGTTTCTGAAGTCTGGAGCTTTCTGGGACTTGCTGGTTATTATAGACGGTTCGTGAAAGGTTTCTCTATGATTGCTTCCCCGATGACAAAGCTATTGCAGAAAGATGTTAAGTTCGAATGGTCAGAGAAGTGCCAGAGGAGTTTTGATTAGTTGAAAACCCTGCAGACCGAAGCTCCAGTACTAGTTCAACCAGAATCGGGTAAAGAATTTGTTATTTATAGTGATGCATCTTTAAATGGTTTGGGCTGTGTTTTGATGCAGGAAGGTAAAGTTATAGCTTATGCCTCGAGACAGTTGAAGCCACATGAAAAGAACTATCCGACACACGATCTAGAATTGACAGCCATTATGTTCGCATTAAAAATTTGGCGTCAGTATCTATTCTGTAAGAAATGTCATGTTTATTCTGATCATAAAAGCTTGAAATACTTGATGACTCAGAAAGATCTGAATTTGAGACAACGCCGATGGTTAGAATTGTTAAGAAACTATGAGCTTGTAATTGACTACACCCGGGAAAGGCTAATGTTGTTGCTGATGCTTTAAGCATAAAATTACTATTTTCTTTACGCACAATAAATGCGCATATGTCCATGTTTGATGATGGTTCGATAGTAGCTGAATTGAAAGCAAGACCGTCATTTATTCAACAAATTCATGATGCTCAGAAGATTGATAATGAGTTGATCACAAAATGAGCTTAGTGTGAGACGAATGCAAATTCAGAATTCAGAATTGATACTGATGATTGTTTAGATTCAGAGATCGAATATGCGTTCTGAGGAACTCAGTGTTGATTCAGATGATTTTGAATGAAGCTCATAGCAGTCGGTTATCTGTTCATCCAGAAAGTACAAAAATGTATAATGATCTGAAACAGCTTTACTGGTGGCATGGAATGAAACGAGTCATTTCTGACTTTTTTGCAAGATGTTTAGTCTGTCAACAAGTAAAAGCCAAGCATTAGGTACCTTCAGGATTTCTTCAGCTTATCATGATACCTGAGTGGAAGTGGGATAGAGTCACGATGGATTTTGTATCTGGATTACTGTTGACACCGAGTAAGAAGGATGCAGTTTGGGTTGTTGTGGATAGATTGACTAAATCAACTCATTTTGTTCCGATACGTACGGACTACTCGTTGGATAAGCTGGCTGAATTGTATGTTTCTCAGATTGTGAGATTACATGGTGTGCCTATATCTATTGTTTCAGATAGAGATCCAAGGTTTTCATTGCGATTTTGGAAGAAACTACAAGATGCACTGGGTACGAAATTACATTTTAGTACTACTTTCCATCTGCAAACAGATGGCCAATCTGAGTGAATTATTCAGATACTTGAGGATATGTTGAGATGTTGTATTCTCGAGTTTGAAGGTACGTGGGAACGATACCTGCCTCTGATTGAATTTGCGTATAATAATAGCTTTCAATCGAGTATCAAAATGGCACCTTATAAGATTTGTATGGTCCTAAGTGTCGTACACCGTTATACTGGATTGAGCTCAGTAAAAATAAGATACACGGGGTCGACTTGATCAGATAAAATGAACAGAAGGTGAAAGTGATTCGTGAAAGTCTAAAAGTAGCATCAGATCGTCAGAAATCTTATGTGGACTTGAAACACAAGGATATAGAGTTTCAGATTGGAGATAAAGTTTTCTTGAAAGTTTCACCGTGGAAGAAAATACTTAGGTTTGGTCGCAAAGGCAAATTGAGTCCGAGGTTTATTCGGCCGTATGAGGTAATAGAGCGTATTGGGCCAGTTGCTGACAAATTATCATTGCCACCCGAGTTAGAAAAGATCCACAATGCATTCCAAATTTCGATGCTTTGGAGGTATCGATCTGATCCTTCACATGTGATTAGTTCGTCTGAGATTGAAATTCAACCTGATATGACCTACGAAGAAGAACCGATTTGCATTTTGACTCGTGAGGTTAAAGAGTTGCGGAATAAGAAGATTCTGTTAGTTAAAGTATTATGGCATAAGCATGAAGCTGAGGAAGCAACATGGGAGCTAGAGGATACAATGAGGGAACGTTATCCAAACCTATTCACCGGTAAGATTTTCAGGGACGAAAATCCTTAAGGGGGGAGAGTTGTAACAACCCGATTTAGACCCTAATCGGAACTGTGGTTTCGGGACCACAAATTCGAGTTAGAAAAATATTTTAAAATTATTTTCAATGTTTATTCTGTGTGAATTTTTTTTGTGAAAAATTTGTGATTTAATTTTGTCGTTTAGGTGTCCCATTAAATAAAGGGACTTAATCGCGTAAAGTGAAAATTAGGTGGTTATTTCTAAAAGGGGCTAATTTGCACTTGGCTTTTAAAATAGAAGCCTTTAAGAGATAATTAGCCCAATATCAAGTGAAGTGGACGGTAATGGGCATGTTATAAATGATTTTATAATTTTATAACTAAGGTTAATAAGGTAAAATAATAATAAGTCATATATATGATATAATATATGATAATTTAACTAAGTGCTCATAATATTCCACCATAGTCGAAACATAAACAAGGAAGAAAAAGAAAAGAAAACCTAGGTTTGGCACTTTCAAGCTTGATTCAAGGTAAGTTCTAGCTCGGTTTTTAATAATTTCTACGTTTTTGAGATCGTTGCTTCGAGTACTACAAAACCCAAGCTTTAATTTTTGATTTTGATGAATATTTTGAGTTGTAGCATTGTTGATAGTTTGTGATTTTTTTTGTTTGATGATGAAAAGTGGAAGATATGTTTTAGATTAACATGTTTTGTATTTGAATTTTTGATGATTTTGAGTAATTAGGACTTAATTGAAAAAATAATACTTTGAGGGGCTAAAATGTGAAACAAATTGAATATATGGACTTGTTTGAGAGTGGGTAAAATTCAGCCCAACATAAGTATAGGGAAATTTTGTGTATTTTATATTTTGTGCAATAGGGACTAAATTGTAAAAATTGTAAATGTCAGGGATAAAATGGTAATTTTTCCATTTATGTGTTTTTGGACTAAATTGAATAAAAATATGTTGAATGAACTTAATTTGAATATGTTTAGATCAAGAACCAAAGAAATCGGATTTGGACCGAGGAAAAACGAAAGTTGTCGACTAGCAGCCCCATCCCGTTTTACGACGTCTGAGGTAAGTTTATAAGCAAATAGACGTGTTTATTGGTAATTTAATGTTATATTTATATGCTGCTATGAAATGTTAGAATTTAAATATGCTATGGCCGAACATGATTAAATTGGGCTACTACACTTCCGAGTACGATTCGACCGAGTTACGACGTCTAAAAGTCCTGTATGAACCTTTGGAATAGTTAGGATATATATGTCATGACATAGGATTCAGATATATGTGTGCGAGTAAGACCATAGCATCGATTTGTGATTCTGATATTGGTTTACGAGTAAGATCCTGTCTGGGAAAGTGGCATCGATATGTGGCTACATGTAAGACCACGTCTGGGACGTTGGCATTGTATGATTTATGTGATTATCTGAGTGTCCTATCCAATTCTGAATGGTTCATCGGGAAAAGGTAAATTGTGTACGGATGAGTAAAAAAACGAGATAAATGGCCAAGTATGAATTAGATTGTTGGTTACTAGTAAAAGAGTAAGTATATAGCTTGAAATTTGTCACAAGTTATGTATTATGCATATGTTGAATCAATGGGAAATTGCTATGTGTATTCGGCTTATTGACTAAGTAAATTGAATATTATTGAAATGATGCCTAACTATGTGTACATATGGGACCATATATATATTTGATTGCATATCAAGCTTAGGTATATAAAGTTTGTTGTGATATTTGAGTTAAAATATTGGAGAGTATGTAAATTAGGTTTTTATAATGTTTATGGACTTGGAAATTAATTGTTAAAATGCTAATTTGTCCATATGGATATTCGGCCAAAGTAGTTTCTTATATGTATGAAAATATATTAATAATGAAATTCATATGTTTGTGATTGAATATGGTAATGATGATATAATTTGATTTAGTTTAGTTGATTAGTTGATAATATTGAATTGTTTATTTGCTTATAACTTACTAAGTTATAAATAGCTTACTGTGTGTATATTTGTCTTTATTTATAGTTTTGGAGTCAAGCTACAAGCTCGTGGGCTGTCAGCCAAGCTCATCACACTATCTACTATTTTGGTACCTTTTTAGCTAAACTTAAATTATGGCATGTAAGGCTGGAATTTACCTTTGCAATGCTGAATGTTGGTTATGTATATAAGTCATACGAAAATGGCTAATCTTTTATTTTTGTATTCAGTCATGGTGAGTATGAGTTATGTTTATTTTAGTTTTATAGTTATATGCCGTGAAGGTATAATATTCGTGACAGCCTAAATGCTTTGAAATGGTTTGCTTAACATGGGAAGCTTTGGTCGAATGTGTTCTTGGCTTGAATGTTAAGTGAGACTGTTTAAAAGTAAATTACTAAAGGAAACTAGGATATGCATGTGGTGTTAGGTAGTAAATTCGGCTTTAAAGGAATAAAAGCAATATATGTATTTATCAAAATTGATAATTGATATGGTTTTGTTTTGATTATGATTTAAATTGTTCGGTTATAATGTTATATATTATAACATGCATAGTACATGTGTTTAGTGATGTAAGTGCTGGAAATGGCTTGCAAATGGTCACGATATATATTTTATTTATAGCATGTTAGTTAGTTTGGATAAATTTTTGACAGCTAAGAATAATGTATGATACTAATGGTTATGTTTTATTCATGGTTGTGTTCGGATGAGATTAAGGTAGTAGTGTTCGGTCATATTACATACAACATGAATAATATTTATGAGATATATGTGATTCGGCATTTAAGGAAGTTATATATGCTTATATTGGATTGATTGAAGTTTTTAGTGAATCATATGTTAGTAGATGAAAATAGTTGCTACAAGGTGATTGATGAAATGACATTGGATAAATCTATTTAAGTAATTGAACATGACTTGTTTGATGTGAGTTTATATATCTATTCATGTATATATATGTGCTTATAATATGGTTGATATGTACATGTGCAGGGCAATGTAAAATTTGTTAGATATCTATAAGCTATTAAATATGTATAAATGTATTGAATTAGCAAAGTAGACTTAGAATTTAAAATGAGATATTTATAACCGAGTGTTCATACTTAAGTTGTAATAATATGTTAATACATGACTGACTTAAGAATAAAAAAAAACTATAGATATGATATTCCATAATGAAATCATTTATATGCTATATGTTCTACATGTATATTGAATTGTTTAGGATATATATATACTTTGGATTATGTTTCATTTAATCTATGTGGTGAATGATAATAAATTTATGATTAGATTTTGGATTAAGTCATAAGCATTAATGTGATTTGAATCGTGAATTGCAATGAACGTATAATTTGCATATGTAATACGGTAGTTAAATCTATGTGATTATGACTTGATTTAATATGATAATGTTTGGAACTGTGTTTTCGTTTAGTAATGCCTTGTAACCCTATTCTGACAACAGATACGGATTAGGGGTGTTACAAACATGGCCTAAATTTGTCCATAACCCACCTTGGCATAGTCTATTGCATGTTAACCTCATCTCATTGGTTTAGCACATGCTATGTTATACTTTTTGTATTAAGGATTACCACTTCAATAATCACATTTTATACTTGGCTCATTTTATAACTCATTGCCAATTATGACCTAACCATCTCCAAGTGATTTGGCCACATTTCACATGTTTATTCATGATAACCACATTTAACCATTACATGAAACATTTAAGCATAACCATGCACAATAAGTAGGTTTACAACCTACATCAAAATGAGCCATATCCCATGGCCATATACAAAATGATTAAGTATATCATTCAAGCCCTTATATTGGCTAGCCAAATGACACATATAACAAAATGACCAAGAATCCTACACATGCCATTATAACATAATAAAAAGTTTCTATATACCTAAGCAAGACAAGTTGATAGTGTTGACAATGCTCCAATCGTCTTCCAATCTTTACGAGTCCTCGAGCTCTGTAAGACAAGGGAAATAAAAGGGGGTAAGCATTCATAGCTTAGTAAGTTCGGATAACGGAAAGGTAAACTTACCAGTTATTTAGCATACATCCATAATGGACATTCATGCCAAACATGCATAGTATAATTTCCCTATCACATACACTCTACCATCAAGTTAGTCTCTTGCAAGTACATTATAGCATTAGTCTTAGATGAGCTCATCATTTCAAGCATTTCTATTTTCGATCCTTATTTTAATCCCATTGAACTTCTCGTAATCTCAATGGATATCTCATTTACAGTCAAATAGTGTAAGTGGTCATTTTAAATATGCAATCATGTGAACCTCGCTCTTACGGCGGGATTACCAGTCCAGGCTAAATCCCTCGTAATGTAAACTTATAGAGTAATGTTGAGATTACCAGTCCAGACTAAATTCCTTACAATGACATGTATTCTAATGAGCTCGGATTTGAATTTACCAGTCCAGGCTAAATTCAGACCCTAATCAGATTACCTGTTCGGGCTAAATCCATTTCAGCACACTTATTCTTTGGAAGGCTCAATTACTACAGGAACACCCGTCCGGGCTAGATCCTTTTTATCGTCAATTCATTTTGAGAATCCATCAGAGATCCTTTTTATTCAACCGGGACATTTATCAACAAAATATTTATCATACCTTATTTCACAAAAATTTTCAATATTATAATGCATACATGAATATACATTTTTAAGTATATTAAGAGTCTACCTCGAGTTACACAAACTTACTTGGTAATTACTTCGGGTTCGTATTTCGGTTATCTCGAAACCTTTCATTTTCCATGGTCGACCTCCATAATTGGTTTCTCGGGTTCTATATCAGTAAAAATAAATTATTAATTCCTTACATTGTTCATTTTTGGCTTAAGACTCACTCGACAAAATGACCAATTTGCCCCTAACCTTTCTCACTTTTTACAATTTAATCCTAAGGCTCGTATAATGAAATTCATGAAATTTCTAAGTTACCCAAGCCTAGCTGAATATTTTTCTTGCTTATAACAACCCACATTTTCTTTCATTTCACATTTTCTACCCATTTTCACAATTTTTACAAAATGGTCACTTAAGCCATTTCCATGAAAAACTACTTAGTAAAACTTGTTTACTATCCTTTAAACTCTCATATTCCTCCATAAATCATCAAAAAACAAGCATCTCATGCATGGGTAAATTTTTGAACATGAATCCTAGCTTGAAATATGGGTAGAAATAGAGGGAACATGTTACGAGGATCTCAAAAACATAAAGAACATAAAAAATGGGGCTAGGGAATACTTACTATCAAGCATGAAATGTTGAACCAAAACCCTAGCTATGGCTATAGAGAATTTCAGCAGCCACAAGGAAGTTGATGGCTAATTTTAGCTATTTTTTTCCCTTTTTATTTCATTTTTTACCAAATGACCAAAATGCCCTTCCTTAATAACCTTTTAAAATTTTCCATGCATGCCCATTCTTGTCCAAAAACTTAGAAATTTGGAAGATTGCTATTTAAGGTCTCCTAATTAATAATCCATAGCAATTTCATACTAATTTCTTCTAGAACCCAAAATTTGAAATTTATTCAGTTTGGTCCCTTATTTCCAATTGGACACCTTATACTTAAAATTTCTTCATGAAACTTTAACACATGCTTATTTTTATATCCTATACCTCATAATAATCATAAAATAAATATTTAAATATCAAATTTGTGGTCCCAAAACCACTATTCCGACTAGGCCAATTTTTGGGGTGTTATATTTCTCCCCCTTAGGGGCTTTCGTCCTCAAAAGTCTTACCAGTAAACAGGTTCGGATATTGACTTCTCATGGCTTCTTCAGGTCCTTATGTGGCTTATTCTATTTCATGTCTATGCTATAAAACTTGCACCAGGGCTATATTATTGTTCCTCAACTGTTTGACTTATCGAGCCATAATCTTAACTGGTTCTTCACCATAAGTCATATCCGGTCTAGTCTCAACTTCTGTCAGTGAAATAACATGTGAGGGGTCCGATCTATATCTACACAACGTGGACACATGGAATACATCATGAATCTTTTTCAATTCAAAAGGCAACGCTAATCGATAGGTTAGCGGTTCAACTCTTTCAGTAATCTCATATGGTCCGATAAACCTTGGATTCAGTTTGCCCTTTCGACCAAATCTTAAGACCTTTTTCCATGGAGACACTTTCAAGAATACTTTATCTCCAACTTGAAACTCAATCTCTTTTCTCTTCAAATCAACATATGACTTTTGCCTATCCGATGCTGCTTTTAAATAGTCCCGTATCACTTTAACATTTTCTTTAGTTTCCTTGACTAAATCAACTCCATCAATCTGACTTTCATTGATCTCTGTCCAAAATAGTGGAGTTCGGCACTTCTGGCCGTATAATGCCTCATAAGGTGCAATTTTTAAACTCGTCTGGAAACTATTATTGTAGGAAAATTCCACTAAAGGTAAGTATTTTTCCCAACTACCCTGAAATTCAAGGACGCAACACCGTAACATGTCCTCTAAAGTTTGAATTGTCCACTTAGACTGACCATCAGTCTATGGGTGGAATGTCCTACTAAAACTCAACTTTGTACCCAAGGCTTCTTGTAGTTTCTTCTAAAATATAGAAGTGAATCTCGAGTCCCTATCTGAAATAATCGATAACAGTACCCTGTGTAATCTCACAATTTTAGAAATGTCCAAGTCGACCAGTTTATCAAGAGAGTAATTAGTCTATATCGGGATGAAGGGAGCCGACTTCGTTAGTCTATCAACCACAACCCAAACAACATCTTTCTTTTTTAGGGTTAACGGTAATCCAGTCACGAAGTCGATGGTATCCTATCCCATTTCCATTTGGGTTCCATTACAGGCTGTAACAAACCAAAGGTACTTGGTGTTCAGCTTTGACCTGTTGGCATATCAAACATTTTGACACAAATTCAGATATATCTCTTTTCATGCCATTCCACTAGTACATTTTGGTACTTCCCAGATGAACAGACAGATGACTATCATGTGTCTCTTGCAAAATTTTCTAAATAAGTTCATCGTCTTTGGGTACGCAGACCCTATCTTGAAACATCAAACAATCATTAGAATCAACCCCAAAATCTGACTCAACACCTGTCTCACATTGGGCTCTTTTGGCGTGTAAATCACTATAATTGGTTTGAGCTGCGCAAATTTCTTGTAGGAATGTCGGTCTGGCTCTTAACTTTATCAAAACCGAACTATCATCAGACAACGCCAGTCATGTGTTCATAGCCCTCTATGCAAACAAGTACTTCCTACTCAGAGCATCGGAGACCACGTTTGCCTTTCTCGGGTGATAGTCAATTATCAGCTCATAATCTTTGATCAACTCTAACCATCTTCGTTGTCTCAGATTCAATTCCTTTTGAGTCATCAAATACTTCAAAATCTTGTGATCTGTGAATATACGGCAAGCTTCACCATGCAAATGGTGATTCCAAATCTTCAAGGCAAAAACAATAGCAGTTAGCTCCAAGTCGTGTGTTGGATAATTTTTCTTGTGTGGCTTGAGTTGCCTAGAAGCATAGGCTATTACTTTGCCCTCTTGCATAAGCATGCAACCCAGTCCATTCAAGGACGTATCACTGTAAACCACAAATTCTTTTCCCGGTTTGGGTTGCACTAAAATTGGAGCTTCAGTTGGTAGTGTCTTTAATTTCTCGAAACTCTGTTGGCACTTTTTTGACCATTCAAACTTAACATCTTTTTGCAGCAACTTTGTCAAAGGAGTTGCAATCATAGAGAATCCCTTTACAAAGTGTTAGTCGTAACTAGCTAAGCCTAAAAAGCTTTTAACCTTGGTTACGTTCTTCGACGGCTTCCATTCAACAATTGTAGAAATCTTATTTGGATCAACTCGGATGCCATCACCCAACACAATGTGACTGAAGAATCCGACCTCTCGGAGCCAAAACTCACTCTTGCTAAACTTAGCATATAGTTGCTGATCTCGTAAAATCTGTAAGACAGTCCTCAAATGCTCGGTATTTTCGGTCTCATCCTTGGAATAAATCAGGATATCATCAATAAAGACAAAAAAAGAACTTGTCTAAGTATGGCCAAAATATCCTATTCATCAAGTCCATAAACACTGCCAGAGCATTCGTCAACCCAAAAGGCATCACAAGAAATTCATAATGGCCATAGCTCATTCTGAAAGCGGTCTTAGGCATGTCTGACTCTTTGAACCGCAGCTGGTAGTAGCCGGATCTCAGATCTACTTTAGAAAACATAGTGTCTCCCCTCAACTGATCAAATACGTCGTCAATCCTTGGCAACAGATACTTATTCTTAATAGTTACCTTGTTGAGTTATTGATAGTCTATACATAATCTCATCGAACCATATTTCTTTTTCATGAATAGTACGGGAGCACCCTAAGATGAAAAGCTTGGTCTTGCGAAACCCTTAGCCGTCAGTTCTTGCAACTGTGCTTTTAACTCTTTCAACTCGGTCGGTGCCATCCTATATGGGGCAATAGAAATAGGTGTTGTTCCTGGCACTAGCTTAATACCAAACTCTACTTATCTAACAAGAGGCAAACTAAGCAACTCTTCCGAAAACACATCGAATATTCACGCACTATTGGTACTGACTCAATCTTCAACTCTGATTTTTTAGTATTCAGTAAAAAAATAAGGTAGGCTTCATACCCTTTTCTAATATACTTTTGAGCCCTCATTGAGGTAATTACAACCGGCGGTGTATTCAACTCACTTGAATCAACTCGGAGAATTTCACCATTTGAACATTTCAATTCAATATAGTTGCTACCACAATTTACTATCACATCATGAATGGCCAACCAATTCATGCCAAGTATTACATCAAATTCATCGAAAGGAAAAAGCATAAGGTTAGCTAGAAAATAATAACCTTGAATCGTCAAAGAACAATTCTTACAAACTTTATCTACTAACACAGACTTGCCTTGAGTGTCCGACACCTTGATTACAAATTCTGTAGGTTCCATAGACATATCCATGCTAGAAACCAATTTTATGCAAATGTATGAATGGGTTGATCCCGGGTCAATTAAGGCAATGACATGAGTATCATAGATAGAAAATATACCCATAATGACATCGGGAGCTGAGGCCTCCTCTCTAGCGCGTATGGTATAGGATCTCACTGGAGCTTGAGCCTCTGATTTTACAGTAGTATCCTTGGCAACAATTCAACTACCACTTGCACTTTCGGGATGTCTCGAATGTAACAGCCTAATTTTGGGGCTGATCAGAACAATGGTTTTGAAAATACTAATCCAAGGTCAAAGAATTATTTTTAATATTATTTTATGTGTTATAGTATGATTATATAAGTGCACGAAAATTTGGATGAGCTAATTTTAGCGATTGTGAGCTTCATTGCGAAAAAGGACTAAATTGCATAAAGTACAAAAGTCCTATTTTGATAGCTAAAAGTCTTAAATAGCTAGAGAACAAAAATTGAAGGTCTTTAAAGGAAAATAGACCTTTTAGTAGCTGATGGCCGGCTATAGAGGACAAGAAATTAGAATGGTCAATGGTTAGGTGACTTATTACATAGTAAACTATTACCTTAGTGTCTAGCCATCATCTTTTTCATTTTTCCCTTCTTCTCCACCGAATTTTTTCAGCAGAAATTGGGTTTCTGGAAGCTTGAAATTTTAGCAACTTGTAGCCCTCACAAGTATGTGATTTTGATGGTCTTTCTTAATGGTTTTTGCATTTTTAGAACCTTGTAACATGAGCTTTCAAATGAGGGGACTACTTTGCAAAATGGTTGAAAGTCTAGGATTTTACCATGAGAGCATTTATGTTGTTTTCTAAAACTTTATGAAGGGATTGAATCATAGTGGTGAAATGAACAACTTTGGTGAAAGGATTTCTCATGAAAACCCTAATAGGACCATTTGGCAAAGATTGTAAAATATATGGTAATGTTGTGAAATATTTGAAATTTGGAGTTGTCATAAGAGAGATAAATGGTCGGTTAGGCTTGGCTAATAAGGAAATTCGATAAAAATTGACTTTTATACCTAGGGGTAAAATGGTCATTTTGTGAAAGTCTAGGGGCAAAATGGTCAATTTTCCCAGAATGTGAATTGTTGATTATATGAACTTATCTAGTGAATTTTTATCCTTTTAGATCAAGAAAAATGAGGAACGGACCTTGACCGGGGGAAAAATAAGGTGTACGAAGACTAGACTCGTTTTTACAAATTTTGTACCGATGTAAGTGCACATGTAAATAATGCAATGTGAATCATGTATAAATGCTTAATTGAAGCATGAATTGTAATTTCTATGCTTGAAGGTAAGTTACATTATTCTTTTTATTATTATGCGGGATTTTGTGGTAACCCTTTTATCATGAAGATATGTAACTGCTTATGTGACTGAATTTGTTGAAGGTAAGACTATGAGAAAAAAATCCCGTTTGAATTTTAGGAATAAAATTAGGATACAAAGTGACATGTCACTAGGAACTATGTGGTTATGAGCTCATTTGTATATTGATGTGTGATTCTATAAATCTAGGTGCTAGTCATGTATGTACGTTCTACCGGTGGCTGGGTAACCCAGCATGTGTTGCGGGTACCTGTCAGCTTGTGTGAGCAGCCCATGTAGTTACGTCTTGACTGTCAGCTTGTGTGAGCAGGCTTGTGATTAGCTTGAGAACGAGCAACATGGGGTGTATTAATTAAGGTAGCATGTGGCTACATGTAATACGTTTGTTAAGGAGTTTAGTTAGAGTTTTAAATTTGATTAAGTCTTGATGATTCGGAAATGTGGGAATGTATGTGTTTAAGTGTGGTAACACCTCGTATTCTGTCCCGGCGTAGGACTTGGGTGTGGGGTGTTATATTTAATGGTATCAAAGCTACGATTTAGTCGGTTCTTGGACTAACATGACGTGTATTCGAGTCTAGGTATACATGCCATGCATATATTGTGATAATGTGATCACTCCTGACAAGTTTAAATTGTGTTTTCATATAGTAATGGATCTCGATCGAAAAATGGCAGACAATGTTGAGATTAACACACCGGCTCCCGCTAAAGGTTTGGTGCCGACTGATAACTAACCTCCCACGGTTAGCCAGGGAGGACGAGAAAGGGCTCGAGATGCCCTTCTCCATATGATGAATACCTTGTACACGAAGTTCATTCGAGAGTACCCGAATGCTCAACCCCCTCTAGCCTCACCTATTCCTCAATCTATCCCAGTAGCATCCCAGGGTATGTATTTCGTGAGGTTGAATAGACCCCTAGTGGACAAGATCTGGAAGCATGGAACCAAGGAGTTCCGTGCTAATAAAGATGACGATCCCGAAAGGGCAGAGTTTTGGCTTGAGAATACCATCAGGGTATTTGATGAATTGTCATGCACACTGGATGAGTGCATGAAGTGTGTCGTATCACTTCTAAGAGACTCAAAATACTAGTGGTGGAGCACCCTTGTGTCGGTTGTACCAATGGAGAGAGTCACTTGGGAATTTTTCCACGAGGAATTTTGAAAGAAGTATATTAGCCAACGGTTCATTGACCAAAAGTGAAAGGAATTTCTCGATTAAAACAAGGCCGGATAACAGTGACGATTTATGAGCGTGAGTTAGTGAGACTTAGTAAGTGCGCTCGAGAATGTGTATCAACCAAGGCCATCATGTGTAAGAGATTCGATGACAGATTAAATGAAGACATCTGATTGATCGTGGGTGTTGTTGAACTAAGAGAATTTATGGTACTGGTGGAGAGAGCTTGTAAGGCCAATGAATTGGCAAAGGAAAAAAGGAAGGCTGAAATGGAGTTTCGCGACTCGAAGAAGAGACAGATGGGTAAATCATTTCAGTCTTCATCTAAGACATAGAAGGAATTTAACACTCGATCAAGTGCTTCAGCCGGATTCTCAACTAGAAACCAAGGGAAACAGTCTTCAGGACATAAGGCTCAGACTACTTCGGTTGCGAGTGTGGGCAATGCTCGACCTTATAGGTCTGAGTGTCAACACTGTGGTCGATGCCACCTCGGTGAGTGCTGGATGAAAGCCTGGTATGTTTCAAATGTGGATCCCACGATCATTTTATTAAAGATTATCCTGAGATGGTTGAGAAGAAGAAATCCTAGAGTGCGAAGTCCGGCAACAATACTCCTAGAAGAAGGCCGTAGAAGAATTCAGGGAGTGGAGCAAATAGTAAGAATACCCCAATTGGGAGGCCTAAAAATAGAGCACTGGCGAGGACGTATGCCATTCGCGCTCGCGATGAGGCTTCATCTCCCGACGTGATTACGGGTACCTTTTCTATCCATGATATACCTCTGGTTGCTTTAATTGATCCGAGGTCCATCCATTCATATATTTGGATGAAATTAGTACCCAGTATGAACATTCTAGTTGAGTCTACTGAATTTGTGGTAAAAGTATCTAACCTGTTAGGCAAACATGTGATATTTGATCGAGTATGTGAAATTGTCCCCTAACGATTAGGGACCATTATTTTTCGGCTGATCTCATAATATTTTCGTTTGATGTAATCCTTGGTATGGATTGGTTAACCTTTCATGGTGTTGTAGTGGATTATGGAAGAAAATCTATTGAGTTGAAATGTGAAGACGGAGATCTTTTCGGGTTGAACTGAGTGAACCGGATAACTTGCCGGTAGTGATATCATCGATGACTACAAAAAGATATTTTAGAAAATGGTGTGAAGCTTATCTCGCTTTTTTGTTGAATACCCAAGTATCCGAATCGATGATTGAGTCAGTGCCACGGATTACCCTTAACTAGGGAAGTTGAGTTTGGTATCGAGTTAATCCCTAGTACGATGCCTATTTCGATTGCTCTATATAGGATGGCTCAAACAGAGTTAAAGGAGTTGAAAGTGTAGTTGCAAGAATTAACCGACAAGGGTTTTGCGAGATTGAGTTATTCTCCATGGGGTGCTCCAATGTTGTTCGTAAAGAAAAAGGATGGATTGATGATACTATGTATAGACTACCGACAAGTCAACAAGGTTACAGTTAAGAAAAAGTATCCTTTACCAAGAATCAATGATTTTTTTGACCAATTGAAGGTAGCTACTGTGTTTTCCAAGATAAATTTGAGGTCTGGCTCCTATCAGTTGAGAGTTAAGGACTCAAACGTGCTGAAGACTGCATTTTAGACGAGGTATGGCCACTACAAATTTTTAGTGATGCCTTTTGGATTAACGAACGCCCCTGCAGTTTTCATGGATTTAATGAATCGCATCTTTCAACCTTATTTGGATAAATTTTTTGTAGTGTTTATCGATGATATTTTGATTTATTCTTGTAATGAGTCTGAACATGACGATCACTTGAGGACAGTGTTGCAGATTCTGAGAGACAAACAATTGTATGCCATGTTTAGTAAGAACGAGTTTTGGCTCAAAGAAGTCAGATTTCTGGGACATATCATGTCTGGTGACGGGATCCGAGTTGATCCGAGCAAGATCTCAACCATTGTTGATTGGAAACCTCCAAGGAATGCATCGGAGGTCAGAAGCTTTTTGGGCTTAGCCGGCTATTACTGAAGATTTATTAAAGGATTTTCCATGATTGCTACTCCAATGACGAGACTATTATAGAAAGATGTCAAATTTGAATGGTCAGAAAATGCCAACAGAGTTTTAAAATGTTAAAGATATTGTTGACTGAGGCCCGGTTTTAGTTCAACTTGAACCGAGCAAAGAATTCGTAATTTATAGTGACGCATTGTTAAATGGTCTCGGATGTGTACTAACGTAAGAAGGCAAGGTGATAGCTTATTCCTCAAGGTAGCTGAAGCCACATGAGAAAAATTATCCGACCCATGATTTGGAGTTAGCCGCCATTGTGTTCACGTTAAAGATTTGGAGACACCATTTGTATGGCGAGAAATGTTTGGTATTTACCAATCATAAAAGCCTAAAGTACTTGATGACTTAAAAGGAGTTAAACTTGTGGCAACAGAGGTGGCTAGAGCTGATAAAGGATTACGAGTTAGTGATTAACTATCATCCGAGAAAGGCGAATGTGGTCGTCGATGCCTTGAGTAGGAAATCCTTGTTTGCATTAAAGGCTATGAACACTCAATTAGCTTTATCGGATGATGGCTTTATTTTAGCTGAATTGAAAGCTAGACCGATGTTCTTCTAGGAAATATATGAAGCTCAAAGGTGTGACAGCAATTTATAGGCCAAAAGAGTCCAATGTGAATCAGGTGTAGAAACAGAGTTTCGAATTAATTTTGACGGATACTTGATGTTGCAAAATAGGATCTGTGTTCCTAAAAGTATCGAACTGATTCATAAGATCTTAGGTGAGGCACATAGTAGCCATTTGTTAATCCATCCGGGAAGTACCTAAATGTAAAATGACTTAAAGAGACTGTATTGGTGGCCGGGTATGAAAAAGGATATCTCAGAGTTCATTTCGAAATGCTTGATATGTCAACAAGTAAAAGCCAAACACCAAGTACGCTCTGGTTTACTTCAACCCGTGACAATTCTCGAGTGGAAATAGGATCGGATTACTATGGATTTCGTGACGGGACTACCATTGTAGCCAAAAAAGAAAGATGGTGGATCGATTATCAAAGTCAGCTCACTTTATTCTAGTACGTATCGACTACTCACTCAATAAGTTAGCCGAGTTGTATGTTTCTGAAATTGTGAGACTTCATGGAGTACCTTTGTTGATCATATAGGATAGAGATCCGAGATTCACATCGCGATTTTGGAAGGAGCTTTAAGAGGCTTTAGGTATAAGATTGAGTTTTAGTACCGCTTTCCATCTGCAAACCGATGGTCAGTCAGAGAGTGTAATCCAGGTATTGGAAGATATGCTCCGATGTTGTGTATTGGAATTCTAAGGCAGCTGGGAAAGGTATTTACCGTTAGTGGAATTTGCCTATAATAACAATTTTCAGACGAGTTTGGAAATGGCGCCTTATGAGACTTTGTATGGGCGTAAGTGCCAAATGCCTTTGTATTGGACTTAACTTAAAGAGAGCCAGATCCACGGAGTCGATCTAGTCAAAGAAACCGAAGAAAAAGTAAGAGTAATCCGTGATTGCTTGAAAACCGCTTCGGATAGGCAGAAATCCTGCGCCGAATTGAAGTGGAAAGAGATCGAGTTTCAAGTTGGTGATAAGGTATTTTTAAAAGTGTCTCCGTGGAAGAAAGTTTTGAGGTTTGGTTAGAAGGGCAAATTGAGTCCGCGTTTTATTGGACCATATGAGGTTACCAAAAGGATAGGGCCGGTGGCATATCGGTTAACCTTACCATCTGAGTTAAAAAGATTCACGATGTGTTCCATGTGTCTATGTTATGCCGACACTGATCAGATCCAGCGCATGTAGTTTCGCCATCTGAAGTTGAAATTCTACCGGACATGACTTATGGTAAGGAACTGGTCAAGATTCTAGCTCGGGTTAAGAAACAAAAGTGTAGCACTTGTGAAAGTGCTATGGCATAGACATGGGGTTGAAGAGGCCACATGAGAACCTGAGGAGAATATGAGAGATCAATACTCAAACCTTTTCACTGGTAAGATATTCGGAGACGAAAATCCCTAAGGGGGAGAAATGTAACAGTCCGATTTTGGGGCTAATCAGAACAATGGTTTTGAAACCATTAATCTGAGGTCAGAGAATTATTTTTAATATTATTTTATGTGTCTTTAAAGGGTCTTTAATGGGCAAATAGACCCTTTAGTAGCTAATGGCCGGCCATAGGGGACAAGAAATTAGAATGGTCAATGGTTAGGTGACTTATTACATAGTAAAATATTACCCTAGTGTCTAGCCATCATCTTTTTCATTTTTCCCTACTTCTCCACCGAATTTTTCAGCAAAAATGGGGTTTTTGGAAGCTTGAAATTTTAGAAACTTGTAGCCCTCACAAGTAAGTGTTTTGATGGTCTTTCTTAATGATTTTTGCATTTTTAGAACCTTTGTAACATGAGCTTTCAAATGAGGGGACTATTTTGCAAAATGGTTGAAAGTGTAGGATTTTATCATGAGAGCATTTATGTTGTTTTCTAAAATTTTATGGAAGGAAATGAATCATAGTGGTGAAATGAACAACTTTGGTTAAAGGATTTCTCATGAAAACCCTAATAGGACCATTTTGCAAAGTTTGTAAAATATATGGTGATGTTCTGAAATATTTGAAATTTGGAGTTGTCATAAGAGAGATAAATGGTCGGTTAGGCTTGGCCAATAAGGAAATTCGATAAAAATCAAATTTTGGACCCAGGGGTAAAATGGTCATTTTGTGAAAGTCTGAGGGCAAAATGGTCAATTTGCCAAGAATGTGAATTGTTGATTATGTGAACTTATCTAGTGAATTTTTATCCTTTTAGATTAAGAAAAATGAGGAACGGACCTTGATCGGGGGAAAAACAAGGTGTACGCAGACTAGACTCGTTTTTACAAATTTTGTACCGATGTAAGTGCACATGTAAATAATGCAATGTGAATCATGTATAAATTCTTAATTGAAGCATGAATTGTATTTTCTATGCTTGAAGGTAAGTTACATTATTCTTTTTATTATTATGCGGGATTTTGTGGTAACCCTTTTATCATGAAGATATGTAACTGCTTATGTGACTGAATTTGTTGAAGGTAAGACTATGAGAAAAAAATCCCGTTTGAATTTTAGGAATAAAATTAGGATACAAAGTGACATGTCATTAGGAACTATGTGGTTATGAGCTCATTTGTATATTGATGTGTGATTCTATAAATCTAGGTGCTAGTCATGTATGTACGTTCTACCGGTGGCTGGGTAACCCGACATGTGTTGCGGGTACCTGTCAGCTTGTGTGAGCAGCCCGTGTAGTTACGTCTTGACTGTCAGCTTGTGTGAGCAGGCTTGTGATTAGCTTGAGAACGAGCAACATGGGGTGCATTAATTAAGGTAGCATGTGGCTACTTATAATGCGTTACGTGTAAGATTTTCGAGTATCCAATAATATTCCTAGTGTTCAACGAGTAAGTCAGTACTTATTCGGCGACTAAGGCAATATTGAGAATTATGTAATTGTATTACGAGTTTGGTACAAGTATGCACGTAAAACTCTTGAGTAGAGAATTCGACATGTTAAATACTTGTGGTAAGAGTGTGTATAAGAAAGTTAAACTTATGAAACTTTGCCTTATTTTAATTTATGAGTTATGTTGTTTATTATTTGCATGTGAGCTTACTAAGCTTTATGGTTACCTCCCTTTTTTTTCCATTTTCTTGTAATGCCGTCAAGCCAGTATCGGGGATCAAGAGTCGTCGGAGAGAGTGATCACACTATCACCTAAAGATTTTGGTATAGCTAGTTCAAATGTTTTGATTTTTGGCATGTATAGGTACTCGAATCTTTAGTTTATGTCTTGTTAGATTAGTCGCATGTGTTGGCTCATAGGATGGATGTGATAGTCATTTTGTATAGGCCATTTGTGTTGGCTAATATTAATTACTATTATTACATGTATATGATGCAAATTTCAAATGGTTGTGGTTGAATTCGTTAGATATGTATATTATGTTTGTATTGGTTTGGTTGATCTTGTGTAGGTTAGTGTTAGTAAGGGTGGCAAAGAGGCTTGGCAAATAGCCTTATTTTGTCCACACGAGCAGACACACGGGCGTGTGTCTAGGCCGTGTGTGACACATGGCCAGCCCCATGGGCGTGTTGTCTGGCCGTGTGTCCCCTACACATAAAAATTTCAAGTCAGAATGCATGGTGGTAAACACATGGGCAGCGTCGCAGCTTTGTGTCTTAGCTGTGTGGAGGACACAACCTCTGGCCACGGGCTTGTGCCTTGGCCTTATTGGCTACTGATGTCAGAAATAGAATGTTAAGGTTTTTAGACACGGGCTAGGACATATGCGTGTCATGGCCGTGTGAGAGACATGGGCTATAGACACGGGGGTGTGTCAAGCCGTGTGAAAACCCTTGTCAGTTCAAATTTGGAATTTAATTCACACGGGCATGGGACACAGGCGTGTCTCTAGACGCTTAGGCCGTGTGTGTCACACGGGCCATCAGCATGGTCGTGTTCAAAATGAACACACGGGTATGTTGCCCTTCTACATGGGCGTGTGCCCTATTTCAAGGGTAATTTTCTTTAGTCGGTCAAGAACCCGAGCTGACCCCGAGTGGTTTCCAAGGGACGTTTGAGGCGTCGTAGGCCTTTGTTAATCAGTTTAGTTAAAGTTTTAAATTTGATTACTTCTTGATGATTCGAAAACGTTGGAATGCATGTGTTTAAGTGTGGTAACGCCTCTTATTCTGTCCCGGCGTAGGACTTGGGTGTGGGGTGTTATATTTAATGGTATCAAAGCTATGATTTAGTTGGTTCTCGGGCTAACATGACGTGTATTCGAGTCTAGCTATACATGCCATACATATATTGTGATAGTGTGTGTAACATCCCGAAATAAGGCCTAGTCAGAATAGTAGTTTCGGGACCACAAATCCGACATCAAAATATTTATTTTATGATTATTATGAGGCCTAGGATTTGAGTATATGCATGTGCTAAAGTTTCATGAAGAAATTCTAAGTATAAGGTGTCCCATTGAAAATTAGGGACTAAATTGAATAAATTTCAAAACTTGGATTCTAGAAGAAATTTGTATGAAATTGCTTTAGATTATGAATTAGAAGGTCTTGGAGAACAATTTTTCCAAATTCTAATTTTTTGGACAAAAATGGGCTTGCATGGATGAAATTTTAAAGAAAGGGCATAAGGGCATTTTGGTCATTAGGCATTTTAATGAAATAAAAAGGGAAAAATGGAGCAAAAATATGCTCATCTTCTTCCCATAGCTGTCGAAATTTGGAGGACACCATAGCTAGGGTTTCTTCAATTTTCAAGCTCAATAGTAAGTGCTCCCAAGCCCCGTTTTTCATGTTCTTTGTATTTTTGAAATCCCGGTAACTTGCTCTCTCCATTTCTACTCATATTTCATGCTAGGGTTCATGTTTGAAAATTTTCCCATGCATGAGTTGTTTGTATTTTGATGGATTATGGAGGGATATGAAAGATGAATGTGTATTAAACATCTTTTCCTAGTTGATTTTCATAAGAAACCCTTATAGGGACCATTTTGCAAAAGATGTAAATGTGTGGTAGAAATGAGAAAATAATGAATAATGTGGGCTACCATAAGAGAGAAAAAGGTTTGGCTAGGCTTGAGTGAGATAGAAATTGCATGTGTTTCATTATACGAGCCTAGGGACTAAATCGTAAAAAAAGGTCAAAGGTTAGGGGCAAAATGGTCATTTGGACCAAGGTAGATATTAAACTTGAAATGTACAATGTGGGGTATTAATGATTTAATTTTGCTATTATAGACCCCGAGGAACAAATTCTGGAGGTCGATCGTGGTAAACGTAAGGTTTTGGAATAATCGAAACACAATCCCGAGAGGAATACCAGGTAAGTTTGGATAACTTAAAGTAAACCCCTAATATGCATAATTGAATGATTTATGAATGTGTGATGATTGCATTTATTATTAGCATGAAATATTATGGAAATGCATATTGATGGCAGCATGTGAAAAATGCCTCGGATGAGGTTGACAGAGGGAATTTGATAGGTAAACCCTTATTGACATGTGAACTGAGATCCTGCATATGTTGCAGTAAGGATTTTGCCTGGATGGGTAATCTATGATCTCAAGTATGAAAAGGATCTAGCTCGGATGGCCTTGAATGATCAAGCCTCCTGAAGAATATATGTGCATTTAGGATTTAGCCCGGACGGGTAATCCAATTAGGGCCTGAATTTAGCCTGGACTGGTAATTTAGATTCGAGCTCACTAAGGGTGTTTGTCATTATAAGGGATTTAGCCTGGACTGGTAATCCTGCCATATGATGTAAGGTTTGCGGGGGTGTATATATGAAATGATCATTCGTTTGAATTGATGGATAATGGGTATTCCATCGAGATTTCCTAGAAACTCAATGAGATTAACATGGGATATTTATATATGTGAATGAAATGTTGAATGATGAGCTCATCTAGTTAAATTACATGATACATGATTAGGTGACTAACTTATTGATTGAGTGCATGTGATAGGAAATTATTTCATAATGGATGATTTCATGAATTAAGTATGGATGTATGCTAATTACTCGGTAAGTTTACTTTCCGGTTATTCGAGTTTACTAAGCATGAAAATGCTTACCCCCTCTCTTTTTTCCTATTTTACAGAGCTCGAGGACTCATAAAAATTAGAATACGGTTGGAGAAGCAACACACTATCAACTAGTCAAGCTTTGGTATAAAGACACTTCTATTTTGTTAATGGTATGTATAGGGCTCTGAGTATTTTGTCATATGTGTCATTTGAATTGCCGAATGAAGGCATGTAGAGATGCATTCATCTTTTTGTAATGGAAATTGGCATATTTAAAAGTAGGCTATGTTCTACCTATATATGCTTGTTTATGCTCTATTATGATGGGTTGCTGCAAGTGGCAATGAGTTCAAGAACGAGCCAAATTTTGAATGTGCTACAATCACATAAGAACCCATAAATTCTAGATGAGAAATAACCTTTTTGTATGAAACCAATGATACGAGGTTTCCATACAACTATTTTCATTAAGATTATTTATAAGCGTAAAATTATGTTTTCTCTCAAACTTGATAACCACTGGGCACAAGTAGTAGAAAGGGGTGACTAAAGGCTTGGAAAATAGCCTAATAAAGTCCACATGGTTGGACATACATGCGTGTGTCTAGGCCATGTGTGATTCATGGTTCCCTCCCATGGGCAGTGCTATGATCGTGTGTCCCCTTCACTTAAAATTTCAGCTCAAAGTTATGCACGGGTAGGCCACATGGGCGTGCGCCATGGCCGTGTTAAAATGACAGTTTCGTGCACGGGCAGGTAGCACAGGTGTGTTTTATGGCCGTGTTGATAAGTCAGTGTTGCCTACGGTTGAAGGGCATGGGCGTGCCCCAAGATACACGGGCGTGTGAGTCCACACGGCCCACCTACATGGGCGTGTGTCCCTTTATGTTAAGGAAAACTTTCTGAGGAGCCCAAGGTTAGTTGAACGTGCCCATATTTGACCCGCATTGCTTTCCGATATGTTATAGGTCTTGAAGGCCTATACAAGAGACGAGATGTTCACGATTGAAAGGTTTTAAATTCAAATGAAATTTTGTGATCCAAGTTAGTATACTGAAAGTGTAAAGTTCCGGTAATGCCTCGAGCCTTGTCCCGGTGTTGGATTCGGGCTAGGGGTGTTACAGTGTGATCACTCCTGACAAGTTTAAATTGTGTTTTTCATATAGTAATGGATCCCAATCGAACAATGGTAGACGATGTTGAGAGTAACACATCGGATCCCGCTGAAGGTGTGGTGTCGATGATAACTGTCCTCCCACGGTTAGTCAGGGAGGAGGAGAAGGGGCTCGGGAGGCCATTCTCCATATGATGAATAACTGGTACACGGAGTTCGTTAAAGTGAACCCGAATGCTCAACCCCCTTTACCCCCACCTATTCCTCAACCTGTCCCAGTAGCACCCCAGGGTATGGATTTCATGAGGTTGAATAGGCACCCAATGGAAAAGATCTAGAAGCATAGAGTTGAGGAGTTCCGTGCTAATAAAGATGACGATCCACAGAATTTTGGCTTGAGAATACCATCAGGGTATTTGATGAGTTGTCATACACACCGGATGAGTGCATGAAGTGTGTCGTATCACTTCTAAGAGACTCAACATACCAGTGGTGGAGCACCCTTGTGTCGGTTGTACCAAGGGAGAGAGTCACTTAGGAATTCTTCCATGAGGAGTTCTGGAAGAAGTATATTACCCAACAGTTCATCGACCAAAAATGAAATGAATTTCTCCAGTTAAAATAAGGCCGGATGATGGTGACGGATTATGAGCGAGACAAGTACCCCATACAGTCTAACTATCTCGAAAATATACAGCTTCGCCAACTTCTATAGAGAAAAATCAATCCGAACCAGAATTAAGTGAGCAGACTTGGTCAATCAATCTATGATGACCCAAATAGAATCCTTCTAAGTGGGTGTCCAGGACAACCCACTAAAAAAATCCATCGTCACTCATTCCTACTTCCATAAGGGAATTTTAACTGGCTGTAGTGAACCCGAAGGCAACTGATGCTCAGCCTTAACCTGCTGGTACATCAGACATCGAGGCACAAAGTCAGTAACCTCACGCTTCAAACCTGGTCACCAGTACAACTCACGGAGGTCACGATACATATTATTACCGTCGGGATGCATAACATAAGGGCTGCTATGTGCCTCCCTCATAATAGACTGTCTTAGATCCCCATCGTTTGGTACACAAATCTGACCACGGAAATATAGTACCCCATCATTATTCAGTCTAAAATCTGAAGTGCTGCCACTCTCAACCTGACGGAACCGTAAACCCAAAGACTCATCCCCCAATTATTTATCTCAAATCTAATCAATCAAAGTCGACTTAACCTGTAACTCGGCTAATAGACTCCCATCATGAAACAGACTAATGCGAGCAAACATCGCCCTCAAATTAGACATCGCTCTTCGGCTTAGAGCGTCAGCCACCACATTGGCCTTACCAGGATAATACTCGATGGTGCAATCATAATCCTTGAGCAGCTCAATCCATCAACGCTACCTAAGATTCAACTCTTTCTGAGTAAGGAGATACTTGAGGCTTTTGTGATCGGTGTAGATAATACATCTCTCACCATACAAATAGTGCCTCTAAATTTTTAATGCAAATACCACAACAGCCAACTCAAGGTCATGCGTCGGATAGTTAGCCTCATGCGTCTTAAGCTGACGAGACACATAAGCCCCAATCTTAACATCCTGCATTAGCACACAACCCAATCCAACATGTGACGCATCACTGTAGACTACAAACTCCCTTCCAGGTTCAGGCTGTATCAGAACAGGAGCTTGAGTCAGAATAAATTTGAGCTTCTTAAATCTTAATTGTTGCACATCAGTCCAGATAAACGGTACACCCTTACATAGAAGCTTAGTTAATGGTGCAGAAATCAAAGAGAACCCCTGAACGAAACGCCGATAGTATCCCACCAAACCCAAAAAACTACGAATCTCAGATACAGTCTTAGGCTATTTCCAATCCAGCACAGCCTCTATTTTTCGAGGATCAACTCAAATCCCCTTTACAGAAACCACGTGCCCAAGAAAAGTTACTTCACGTAGCTAGAACTCACACTTGCTGAATTTAGCGTACAGTTGCTTCTCACGTAGAATTTGAAGCACTACTCTAAGATGCTCATCATGCTCATCCTCAGTCTTAGAGTATACCAAAATTTTTTTGTTGAAGACCATGACGAACTGATCCAAATAAGGCTGAAATACTCAGCTTATCAGACCCATGAATGCAGCTGGTGCATTTGTCAAGTCGAAAGGCATCATTAGGAACTCGTAATGTCCATAACGAGTCTTAAATGCAGTCTTATACACATCCACCTCTTTAACCCTCAAATGATGATACCCTGAATAGAGGTCGATCTTAAAGAATACAAAAGCCCCTCGAAACTGATCAAATAAGTCGTTGATACTCGGAAGTGGATACTTATTCTTAATGGTTAGCTTGTTCAACTGCCGATAATCTATACACATCCTTATGGTCCCAACTTTTTTCTTAACAAACAGAACTGGTGCTCCCCAAGGAGACACACTAGGACGGATAAAACCACGATCCAAAAGTTCCTACAGTTGAGCCTTAAGCTTTGTAAGCTCCTTCGGTGCCCTACGGTAGAGAGTGATGGACATTGGAGCTGTACCCGGAAGAAGCTCAATCCCAAATTCCACTTTGCGATTCGGTGGTAATCCTGGTAACTCCTCAGGAAAGACATCTGAAAAGTCCTTTACTATTCTGATGTTTCCAATAGAAGAGTCCTCAGAATCTGAAACACTTACATAGGCCAAGTATGCTTCACATCCTTTTCGGACCAGTTTCTCAGCTACTAGGGCGAAGATCACATGTGCCAGATAGTCTCAACGCTCACCAATCATAACCACCTCCACCTCATTCTTGGTTCTCAAAACGACCCTCTTAAATGTGTAGTCTAAACTGACTCTGTGCTCTACCAACCAATCCATACCCAGAATAAGATCGAACTCTCTAAACAGAAGCTCCATCAAATTAGCCAGAAATATCTCTCCTTGTACCTCTAATGGGTCAACCTTATACAGTTTACTAACCAGGACAGACTGCCCCAACAAACTCAGTACAGGGACCTCACTTGTAGTGCTCTCAACCGTAACCTACAGTTTTTTCAAAAACTAAATTGGCTATATAGGAATGAGGAGATCTTATGTCTATCAGAGCAATGTAACATCAAATATAAAGAATGTACCGGTGATGACATCAGGAGCATCTCCGTCCTCTGGGCATTGTGTAACATAAACTAAAGTAGGTTGCCTTGCCTCAAATTGACAAGCACCTCTGCCTGGTTCTCTCTACCCTCGACCCATACCATTACCACCCCTAGCTTAACCATGGTCCCTAGATAGCTACTGAACTGCCCTCTGAGGTTGCATAAAACCCGGAGCCTACGTCTGATCTGCTCACTGTGGACAGTCTCTAATACGATGCTCTAAAAATCCACATCTCAGATAGGCCTTAATCCTCCTCCAACACTCGCCCGGATGGCGCCTACCACAATCACCATATGGCTGCAACCCAATTGAAGCAGTAGGAGTCCCCACTCTAACCGTCCATTCAGATCTGACCTTTTTCTTAGGCTTTTGTACAAAACTCGAGGGCTCTAAATCTTTCTTGTTCTTACCTCTCTTCCTATCTCTATTCTAGCGTTCAGCATGTGTAACATATTCGGCGATCTTCGCCTTCTCCACCACAACAAAAAACTCATGCTCCCTTTGCGGAGGAATCAGAACCCTCAGATTATCCCTCAGTCCATCCTCAAAGAAAATACAACTCTCATATTCTGATGCCACCATACCTCGGACATAGCGACTCAGCCTTAAAGTTTAGCCTCATACTCGGCCACAGATCGGTCACCTTACGTGAGATTCAAAAACTCACGCCTGCGAGCATCAACGTAGCTGGCTCCCACATATTTGTTGTGAAATGTAGTCTTAAAGAACTCCCAAGTCAGAAGGTCAGGCTGAATGCCCTCCTTAACTGTCAAGCACAACTGATATGCTTCGTCGTGAAGCAAGGAGACTGCACCCTTTAATTTCTGCTCAGATGTACAGTCCAGATTATCCATAATCCTCTCAGTGGCCTCCAACCAGTACTCAACCACGTTTGGGGCGACTCTTGTGACACCCCTAAACAACTCTGCTCTATGAGACCGAAGTCGCTTAGTTATCAACCCTCGGCCTCTAGATCCAGAATTGGGTCTAGTGACCCTTTCCAATATCCTCAGCATGGCTTAGGACAGTGCGTCGTCCCTAGCCGAGCGAGTGTTTAGATTCGGCATGCTACCTAGATATGAGGACTCAGCTCGAGCTCCCTACGGCTTCTATCCCAGCCTCGAGTATCACATCCACGAATACCTCATGTGCTCATTGTGATTTAGAAGTTTTATCAACACTAAAAATTTTATGCATCAGTTTCGATTTTTTTAACAGATGTTTTATACGTAAAGTATCAAAAGTTCAGAGTTGTTTCTGAAAGTTTTAGTCTCTATCAATTTCACTACAGTCTCAGAGTGTATTAACTATAGTGTTTTCAAGTAGACTATCAAAAACATTTTCAGAATTTTCTATCAGAAATCAGAAATACTTACAGGATCGACGCCGGAGACTCGGTGTACCTCACACTTAATCAGAGTGTTTAAGATCATTTGAAAACCACTTCTTTAAAACCAAATTTTGGAACCCAAAATCAACAGCCGAGTTTTGTGACTTGGCTCTGATACCACTAAATGTAACATCCCAAACCCGTCTTAGACGTTATGGCTGAATCCGGAGGTGTTACATGAAATGGGTTGGAAAATTGTTGTCGTTAAGTTAAAATCTTTGTAGTTCAGTAGCCTTTATCACTCTTACTAATTTCAAAGCTCTCTTTCATTTAGTCATTTAAAGATAAAATGTGTTTTTCTTTAGCAGAAGCTTATAAAAATCGTTATGTTTAGGAAAATAGTTCAATATTTTTTTAGAAAACATGTTTTTAGATAAAACCGTCATAGTGAAAAGCAAGTTAAATCCAAACCCAAAAACCAAACCAAACAGTTGTAAACAGTCTAGAGAGTCCAAAAAAAAATACAACTCTCAAATCTTAATGCCAAGCTTAAATAAAAACTATAAACAAAACAAAATAAAATAGTTATGACGATTGGATTACCTGTATAGAATAACAGAAAAGGGTGAGTTTACGTAAACTCAGTGTGTAACCCAACAGAATTAAGCATGTACACATACATAATATCACAAATCAGACAGATTCATATTTGGGCCTGGGCCCATATCAGATACAGATATAGTTATGGATATGCAACTCAGATAACAGGATCATACCCCCATCCTCTACACACCATCTCCGACCATCCCTATACACCATGTGGGGTTTAAAACACCCACCCATCCCTGCACACCACGTTGTACTGATGCGACACATATCGAAAAAAATGTAGCGGTGCTGCCAGATATTAGGCATAAACTACCTTTCAGAACACTTTCTCCAATATATATCATCCCACCTCAATCACAGTAATAGAACATACTTATAGAATTAACAAATAAATCATACTTAACATGCTTTCATAAACAGATAACAAATAAACAAACATAGGCATGCTCATAACAGTACATCAGTATAACAGAACACATAGTTTTAGGTTTTAGTAAGCCTTTACCGACCCCACGGTAGGTCCACAGTCGATTAAGATGACCCGTGCGACCTTACAGAAAATGTCAGTATAACGGGCCCACAAGCCTATATGGGCACACACTCCCGTGTGGCCCAGACGCCCAGATTGGGCTTGTCCGTGTGTATCACACGGTTTGGCCTAGATATCACACACCCATGTGGCATGCCTGTGTGGGCTCACACGCTAAATTTGGCGTAGCCCGTGTGGCCCACATGGCTGTGTCTTGCGCACGACTTGGGCTTCATCATTCACACGGTCATGTCATCACACACGGCTGACCACACGGCCTACCACATGGCCGTGTGGCTTCGATAGAGGGGTTTTTCAGCTTTTGCAGAATCCCATTTTTCTTCGTTTCAGGTACACACCTGGTATCATTTTGATGCGAAACCACTCTTGAGGTTCTAGAAACCTAAAAATTGACAAACCAACGCTTAGAGTCAGACTTAATTCACAAATAAATCGTAACTACAAAACCAATACTGAAATCCAACACTTACTCTAGCACCCGGACGACTTGGTTACCACTCTGAACGAGATATGCCCCTATTCTCCTGGTTTACCGCTACCAAATCACAAATTTCGTTACTAAATGGAAAAGGGAAAACTGTTCTATTGATTCGAAAGAGAAACTCTCTACTCAAACATAAATACCACCATTACTTACCAACGCACGAAAACCGTGAGCAGAGAACCCAAAATTTGAAAACAAAAAGATGCAAATTGAAGAGAGAAGAAAATAATGGAAGAGGAGAGAAGGGAATAAAGTAAAATGGATGTTAGAAAATTAAGGAATTGAGAGGAGAGAGGAAAAATTTGAACAATATCAGGAATCCCTAAAATTTCTCTATACTAACCCACTAACAACCACTACTCAGAAACCCAACTCCACCAAAACACTTGCCCTAACCGTACCAAAAATAATTACCCATGCTAGCGTAAGGATTCAAACACAGGACCTCCAACAAAGTAATGTCTTAACCATTCAAACTAGCAGGCTCATTCTAATATGGGATTACAAAAAATTTACTATAAGCCCACAGAACTAAGATAGGTCTTAAACCCCAAAATAACATAATTTGCTAAATACAAGGCTTGAACTTGAGACCTCTCATACACACCCAAAACACTTTACCACTGAAGTAGATACAAACTTGTGTCAAAATTTTACATAAGCAAACTTAACAAATTTGGGGCGTTACATTACCATTTGGAACCTTTAGCTATTTGAAAATATATAGCGACAAAACTTTTACAATTTAATCATTATTTTATACCAACTCCAATATTTATAAAACTAGTTTATAGAAATAGGATTCCGAAACCACCTTTTCCTTTTCCAGCACCACTAAAAATCGAGTTGCTACACTTAATAATAATTATTGATTTATTAATTATTGTTATTCATGTTGAATTTTTTGATAATTAGGATGTTCTGGATCTCATTGAAAAGGTCTATTGGATCTTACAGACTGTTATTTGTTTGTTTGTTAGTTCTAGTTTAATTAAATCCCAATCTTGTTCTTATTAATTTCCATTGAATTTGTTTATTATATTAACCAAGTTTTAAATCTAGTAGTAGTGACATTCATAGTGGATTGTTCTTACTGATCTATTACTAATTAATTAATTATTTTCATTCATGTTGAGTTTGTTGACTGGTTTGCTTGGTATATATGCACCATGTAACACCCCTAACCCGTATCCGCTGCCAGAACAGGGTTTCAGAGCATTACTACCATTTACAGATCATTAAAAAAATTTAAATACTTACCGATTCAATGCATCATATAAATAAATATATTACCATTCAATCAACAGTTTTGACACTTGTATAAGCATCAAACAGCAGCATTGTTAGTATACTTGCACATATCTGATATAAATTCAACATTGATATATCTATTTTCTCGACATATCGCACTTGAGTTTAATAATAGTCTCAACTTACATAATTTCCTTGTATCAACATATCAAAGATAATCATATATGTACATGTCATGAAACATATCATGCTCTTACTGTTTCTTCATAAGCATATATCATTCATTTCATTATATCAATATTTCATGCTCTATCATTTCCATATATTTTATGTATATTTATTCCGGTAATAGTTTATATCAAACTTAACATAAATTATATTCCATGTACTTATACTTATTTCATTTATCTATCTTTATAATTATTTCATATAACCATTCGTCATCTGATACATATTACCTGAATATCAATTGTTCAACAGATGTCATAGCGTCTCCCATCCACGGTCTTATTTATCTTTGACATGATGCCATATTGTCTTTCAACTATAGTCTTACTCATTTTTTTGTCATGTTGCCATGGTATCTTTCAACCATGGTCTTATTTATTTCCCGGCATGTTGCCATGGTATCTTTCAACCATGGTCTTACACATTTCATATCAGGCTGCCATGGTATCTTTCAACCATGGTCTTACACGTTTCATATCAGGCTGCCATGGTATCTTTCAACCATGGTCTTACACATTTCATATCAGGCTGCCATGGTATCTTTCAACCATGGTCTTACACATTTCATATCAGAGAGCACACTCCCGCGAACCTCATCCTTACAGTGGGATTACCAGTCCAGGCTAAATCCCCTGTAATATAAACTCATAGAGTATTGTCGGGATTACCAGTCCAGGCTAAATCCCCTGCAACGACAATTACTCTAATGAGCTTGGATCTGAATTACCAGTCCAGGCTAAATTCAGACCCTAATTCGGATTACCCGTCCGGGCTAAATCCATTTACACGTATTCTTCGGGAGGGCTATATCAGGATAGGATCACCTGTCCGGGCTAGATCCTTTTTACCGTCAATTCCTTTTCAGAGATCCATTGAATTTTCCTTTCATTCAACCGGGATTTCTTCCTCTTTTATCAAATATGTCAATGTGTCATAAAATTTCATATAATGAACATTCAAATCATATTCATATAAAAAACATGCATTTCAAGCATTTAAGAATATAATTCAAGTTACATGAACTTACCTCATTGCTTGTTTGTCTTTATAATTTCAGTAATCCGATATCTTTTCTTTTCCACGATCAAGTCTCATATTTGAGTCGTCCGGATCTTTATAAATAAATTTGATCATCATTTTCATTCATTTCATATTCTAATGCATTTAATTAATGCTCTAGGTAAAATTATCATTTTGCCCTTAACTTTTAATTAATGACGATTTCGCCCTTAGGGTCAGGAAAATAAAATTCTTGCAATTTAATCCTTATTTCCAGCTATTATTCTCATATATATATTGATAACAGTCCATGAATTCTATAAAATATCAGAATTTTCTATAATTTCAACACTTTTCAATTTAATCCCTAAAACATGTTTTCCCCCGATCTTGAACTAAATTAATAATTTCATTCAATTTTGTAATTTAAATAATAAAATAATCCATTTCATGCAATTTGGTCATTTCTGACATTTTTACAAAATTGCCCATAAAGTTTTATTTCTATTCAATTTAGTCCCTGAGCCTAAAATATGAAAATTAGCCATGCTAGATGAATATTCATACATATTTTTCCTCCTCCTCCTCTCCATTCCACATCCTTGATGTAGATAACACACTTGTAAGTAACATTATCCATAATTTTATTATTTACTTTTATGAATATTCAAGCTGTCCATCTATGTCATAGTCACTAAATTATTTATATCTGGAGCTCTAGAACTCTAAATTAAGATCCGATAATTTTCCCTGAAACTAGACTCATATATCTTCTTACCATAAAATTTTCAGAATTTTTTGTTCATTCAATAAGTACAGTTTATTCTTTAAAGTTACCCCTATTCTGCTGTCTGACAGTTGTGACCCTTCTTCACTAAAAATAAATTATCTCTTTATACAGAATTCAAATGATGTTCTTGTTTGTTTCTATTAAAAATAGACTCATTCCGAATTCTAGAAATATAAATTTAAGTCCCTAATTATTTTTATTCAATTTTTTATAATTTTTCAAAGTCAGAACAGGGGAACCCAAATTCATTCTGACCTTGTCTCAAAAAATTCATTATATCTCAAAATTTAAAAATCTATTGCTTACACCGTTTCTTCTATGAGAAACTAGACTCAATGATATTTAATTTAATATTTTTTTCATCTTCTAATTCGATTTATAAAATTTATGGTGATTTTTCAAAGTTAGTCTACTGCTGCTGTCCAATACTGTTTTAGTACAAGATATTAATTACCATGTTATAACATCCTTATTTTCTTTTTCTACACCATTTCTCATCACTTTCTCTTATTTTCTCTTCACTAACATATCAAGAACATAAGACCTTATGTAAGAAAACTCTACTATAACATCATTTCCATGTTTTATCAATAATAACAAACTTAAAAACATATTGAAATCTTGATATACTTACCTTGTTCTATTGATACTAATCTTTAACTTGATTTTCTCTCTCTCCTCCAGCTTCTATTTCTTGAATCCAACTTGATATTCTAACTCCCCATGGCCTCCTTAACATTTCTCTCTCTTAGTAGCAATGGAAATTCTTTTGATTTCTAGGTGGAAATGGTGAATTTTTGGTGGAAGGACCAAATTGTAAAGAAAAGAAAATTTCTTTCTTTTCCTTCTCTTCTAACGTTGGCTGCATGCATGGAAAGATGATGAAAATTCTTCATCTTTCCTTCCTTTTATACTAAATAATTAACAATAACATAATAATAAAATATCTCATTAAAATAATATATATCTAATTAAATAATCATAAAATATCATCAACATCATCATTACTTTCTAGATTTCTCTCTCTTCCAATTGACCATTTTGCCCTTTATTATCTTTTAAAATTCCATCCTTGAGTCATCATTTAATTTTGGTAAAATTGCAATTTAGTCCCTCATAGTTCTTCACTTATTCAATTTGGTCCTAATTCATCCATTTTCCTTAGTTTCTAGATCATTCCACTCTTAAATATTTACACTATTGGTCCTTTAACTTTTTCATATTTACACTTTAACCCCTTAAATTTTGAGTATTTACTCTTGTGCAACAAAACTTTTCTCACTTTTACAATTTAGTCCTTTCTTGAATTAATATATCATAATATACTTCTTAATATTGACATAACTCAAAATTTCCCTTTATGTCACTTTATTTCCTTATTTTACTATATCAAGGATAATATCTTACTGTAAAAATTTTCAGGGTATTACACACCATGCTTCTATTGCTGCTTCTACAATTCATATATTTTGTTCTTATTAATTTCCATTAAATTTTTTAGCTATATATTAACTGAGTTCTAAATCTTATATTAGTGTCATTCATGTTGGATTGTTCTTATTGATTTATTAATTGTTTGTTTGTTAGTTTTAGTTTAGTTAAATCTCAATCTTGTTCTTATTAATTTCAATGAATTTATTTGTTATATTATCTGATTTCTAAATCTTATTAGTGTCATTCATGTTGGATTTTTCTTACTAATTTATTAATTATAATCATTTGTGTTGAATTTGTTGGCTGGTTTGCTCGGTATATATGCACCATGTTTCTATTGTTGCTTCCATAGTTCATAAATTTTGTTCTTAGTAATTTTCATTGATTTTTTTTTGCTATATTAACTGAATTCTAAATATTGTATTAGTGCCATTCATGTTTATTGTTCTTACTGATTTATTAATTATTATCATTCATGTTGGATTTGTTTCCTCAATGTTTTGCTGTGTATTGCTAGTCATTTGGACTTTTCTTATTATTTGATGATTCAATATTTTGCTTATTGTTTTTTTAGATAAAATATTATACTTTTTTAACACTACAAAAATTTATATATAACAAACTTTTCAGTTGCCAATACTCGTCAATTCAATGACCTCCAGCGCCCTTGTCCGTTCGTCTCTCACTTTTTTTGTCAACTTTTTTGGTCCAGCCTTCAATCGTCGCCGTCCCATTAGTTTGCTCGGTATATATGACCATGCTTCCCCTACTACTTTCATAGTTCATATATTGTTCTTATTAATTTCTATTGAATTTGTTTGCAATATTAACTGAGTTCTAAATCTTATATTAGTTTCATTCATGTTGAATTATTCTTACTGATTTATTAATTACTTTATTAGTAATTATTGTCATTCATGTTGAATTTGTTTATAAGCAGGATGTTCTAGACCTCATTGAAAAGATCTGTTTGATCTTACAGACTATTATTTGTTTATTTGTTAGTTATAGTTTAGTTTAATCCCAATCTTGTTCTTATTAGTTTCCATTGAATTTGTTTGCTATATTAATTGAGTTCCAAATCTTGTCTTAGTGCCATTCATGTTGGTTAGGATGTTTTGGAATGCATTGAAAAGGTCTGTTGGATCTTACAATCTGTTATTTGTTTGTTTGTTAGTTCCACTTTAGTTAAATCTCAATCTTATTCTTATTAGTTTCCATTGAATTTGTTCGCTATATTAACTGAGTTTTAAATCTTGTTTTAGTGTCACTCATATTGGTCAGGATGTTCCTGTAGCACCTTAAACCTGAACCAAATCAATGGGTCTAGATCTCGGGAGTTACTACATATATCATTTAACAAAATTTGCAAAAACAGTTACCAAATGCCCCTTACTTAAAACATTTTTCTTATCATTTTATTTAAAGACACAACATTAAAAAAGTAAGTATTTAAAATAATATATTAAATTAGTCTAATTACAACTTATTTCAACTCATAGGTTTACTAAATACAGACTCTTTAAGGCGTAATCTTTCACTACGCCACTATCTAAAGGTGTCCATTGTATGTATAATATCCCAGATTTTCACTTCCTTAGCGTACTCCTGATTTGTCTCTCTTGGCGAGCTCAATCGTACTGTATAACTTGAAATGCAAATATAACACTTATAAGTTACACAAACTTAGTGAATTTGAAATACACTTTACCTTTAAATGCTTCATGCTAAACTCTTCATCTTGATTTTTTAGATTTCCAAATCTGTCTTCGACTAATGCTTTTACATCGTCGGATAAAACTATATATATACCTATGCTCCACTTAGCATACTTATTAAATCATTTTTAACTTAACTCAATGGTTGACTTTAGATTATACTTGACAATACTACTTCTTCTTCTTTATCCAAACAACTTACAATGATTACCTAGAGCATTTGTTCACAAACACTATTCACTAGTGAATACTTACTTTTGGTGAATTTCCATATGGAGTTGAATACCATCAGTATACCAATCAAAATACTTTTTATTTTAATACTCGACAAAATTAATAGCCCATTTAGAAGTCTTCCTCCCAACTCTTATTGCAAAACACAACAATATCCAAACTGATAGATAACATAAATACCAGATAATTCTAGAGTCGAAAGATGATATTTTTGAGATATGGTATATACTAATTCAAATTTCCTAACCCTACATCTCACAGACAAAATTAGACCGATGAACACTTATATATCTCTTATCTTTGAGAATATGCCCACATTCCAAACTAAGTGATGATCACGGTGGATAGCATCTTTGAACACCCAGATTTATTCAATGGTATCACATAACTATTCAAACTAAAATAACTCCAAACATACCATATCCTTATCATAACTTATAAGAATACGCCACCAGGGCCAAACAAGATGTGCCACAAGGTCAATATACAAAATACGCCACAAAGGCAACATATAGAGTATGCCATAAAGGATAATAGAATGCCACAAGGGATAACAAAATGCCACAAGGACTAAATCAGAATATGCCACAAAGACTAACAGAATGCCTCATAGGCACCCCATGAACTACTGTGTTTGCGATATGGATTTGCCAAAATTTACATCGCATGAGATTTGCCTATCATCACTTTGAGACGCTCAAAGAGCCTCAGTTGATAAATATGGCTCATCCTCCCTTTCGAGAATGTGCCATGGCCATGGAATTTCTTCAGAATTTATTAGGAAATGTGTCTATATTGTAGTAAACATGTAACTATTTTCTATTTATTTGAACGATGAATAAATAAATAAAGTTAATATCACATTTCACTATTATTTCTTTTGTATTTATGTCTTTTATATTTTGCATGCATAGTGAAATTGTGACAAGTAAATATTAACTCATTGATTGTCTAAAGTTCAAACTAAAGATAAATGGCATTGTAAAGAGCATTTACACTGCGAGAAAGACAACTTGTAATAACATATTTTTAATGAAATCTAAACAGTGGTTTCGGGACCATAAATTCGAAGTCGAAGAACTTATTTTATTATTATTTTATTTTCTACAACATGATAGTATTATCGTATAAAAATTTCGTTAAGAAATTTTACCGTTTACATGCTCAATTTGATAAAAAAAAGACTAAATCGTGTAAAGTGAAAGTTGAGTTCTAGTAGCTAAAGGTATTAAATAACTTAGAACCTTAAAGTGGAAGTCCTTATATGGTAATTAGGCCATAAACAAGATAGTGGAATATGATGGCTTGGCATTTTGTGTAAATTTTAAAGTTTTTAAAGGGTATAATAGTAATTTGGTAATTAAATGATAATTAAAATTAGTAAAAGGCATGCATCTCCATTTCATTAAGCCACCATCGAAAATCCATTATTCTCATAAGCTAGGGTTCGACCATATTCATTTTTGCTTGATTGGCATGTATTTTTGTCCTGTTTGTAATTATTTCTATGTTTTTGGGATCGTTGTAGCTTAATCTAACAAGCCCCTGGACTAATTTGTGAAACTATTAAACTATTAGGCGTTTTCCATTGATGCATGTTCATGAGTTTTGAAGTTTGATGATAGAAAATGGATGGTTGCTGTTAGATAAACAACTTTTGCAAAGGGATTTTTGGTAAAATTGTCAAATAGGGACTAAATTGAAAAATAGAAAATATTACATGGTGAAATTATGAAATAATTAAAATATAGGGCATGCTAGGGACCTAGTTGATATTCGACCATAGTTGGTTCTGGTGAAATTGCATAAATTTCCATTTTTATGAGCTAGAGACTAAATTGCAAAGAAATTAAAAGTATAGGGGCAAAATTATTATTTTTCCAAAATATGATTTTAGGTTAAATTGAATGAGTTATGTATTAAATTGAGTTAAATTTATCCATATAGAGCAAGATAGATATCGTACAGAGATAGACCGGGGCAAAGGGAAAATCTCTGATTAATCGCCTCCGTATCTACGTATACTCGTCGAGGTAAGTTTGTGTAATTAAATCGTGTTTATATGTTTTAAATTGAAATAAATATGTTATGAATTGTCATACATAATTACCGATTGCATATCTAACGATGTACGATGATTACCGAGCACAGTTTGAACCTTAGGAATCCGTAAGATACAAATGACATGTCATTAGGTTTATATGATTTGGGTACTGGTCCTGAACGTCCTACCGATGGCTGAGGTCCAGCATCTATTGCGGATACTCCACAGCTCATGTGAGCAGTATCGTGTACCTATTTTTCGACCTACAGCTCATGTGAGCATGCAGATTTATAGCCCGTAAGAGCCCGTGAGAGCATACAGATCTACAACTTGAGTGAGCATACCGATTCACAACTCGAATGAGCATTCATGTACATGAATTGATGGATTACAGTTATATGAGCTAGCACACTATGTGTAAGCTATCCGGGTATCCAACGGTATACTAAAGGTTCAACAGGCAATGTTCCGACACGAAATGATAAGAGTTTGATACAAACTACTACAAGAAAACAAATGAATTATATGGAAATGTTGTTACATGGTATATGGAAACTTGAATTGGTTGATACATGTGTTTGGAACTTGATGATTGATGTATTCATCCATGTTTATTAGCTTATATATGTGTTTACATGGCTAACATGGTTGGTGAATATGTGCTTAGGCATTTGGTCAAACTGTATTGGGATATGCTTGGTTTACTTACCTATTATACTATTAAATGGTAAGTTATATTCTATGTTATACGAACTTACTAAACTTAATTGCTAACTTTGTGTTATTTTCTATGTTTTATAGTGAATCAGAAGCTCGTTCGGGTTGAAAGCTTGTCGGAGCTATATCACACTATCCATCGACTCTTTTGGTACATTCGATTGTTTAATTTTGGTTATAATGGCATGTAAATATGGATATTTGTTTTTTCTTGTGTTTGGTATATTTTTTTATGTATATAAGTAGCATTGACATGGTTGATGTGTGGCTTCTTTTGTATTTGAATAATGAAAGGTAAAATATAGTTAAATGTGCTTTGTGATATGATGAATTTTTGGTGAATTGGTACTTTATTATGCATGACTTATATGGTGAATTGGTGCTAGTTTAGAATGACATATTTGGTATCAATTGAGAAGTTTGGTAAGTAAATTAAATGACATGAATTGATATAAATATCTTTAGTAGTTAGTTGGTTATTTGGCCAAATAGAGTACATGTTTATATATGTTTTAATGTTGTCATTTTAGATGCTTAACGGAATAATGGTTGTATGAGATTGTACCATATGTGTATGACTTGTTTATGCTTGATTTGGATGCCTTGTTATGGCTTGAAAGTATGTGCAATGTTGAGTGTAGGTACAAGTTAAATTGGCTGAGAAGAATGGCTTGTAAAATAACCTATTTTCATCCACACAGGCTGAGACACCGTCGTGTGTCTCAGCCATATGTGACAGATGGCTAGGTGACACGACCGTTTGTCCCCTGCAGCTTTCAAAGGGTTGTAAGTCAGGCTATTACACGACCTGGCACACAGGCGTGTGGGATTACTTCAAAGGGTACACGGCTTAGTACACAGGCATAGGGCTTGTTCATGTGACCTAAGTCAGTGAGTTACATGGGCATGGACACGGGTTGTGACACAGTCGTGTATCCCTACTTCGAATGCCCACACGGCCTGAGACATAGGCATGTGATCCTTGCAGTGTTGAAAGTTTTCCTTGTTTTCTGAAAAATCCTCTGAGTTTTTGATTTAGTCCTGATTTATTTCTAATGCATAATTAGGGCCTCGAGGGCTCATGTAAGGGACAATATGTATTATTTGAATTGGTTTTAATATGTTCATCGATATGATATGAAATGTTTGAAATTTCTGTCCATTTGAATTGTAAACTTCGGTATTAATCTGTAAACTTGATTTGGCGATGGATACGGATTAGTAGTATTATATTTATTGGTATCAGAGCTACAGTTTAGTCGATTCTTGGGCTAAACATAGCATGTTCGAGTATAGCTTATATAACCAGTGATAGTGTGATATCTCCTGACCATTTTAAAACATGTTTTCATATAGCAAAGACATCTAACCAAGTTGACTTCGATGAAGTAGTGAGTAACGCTCAAGCCTCCATTCACAGAATAGCATCGAGCGATACAAGGCATGTATCTGAGGGCCGGGAGGAGAGGCTAAAGAAGCCTTCTTCCAGATAATGAATGAATGGTTTACCGATTTTGTACGAGCAAACCCAGCTGCTCAACAACCTCCACCCCCTCCTGTTCCCCAATCAGTTCCCATTATTCCTTAAGGTGTGAACCAATGTGAGTTAGTAAGCCACAGATTGATAAGATTGGTAAGTACAGGGCTGAAGAATTCTGAGCTACTACTGAAGATGATCCCGAGAGAGCTAAATTTTGGTTAGAGAATACAATCAGGGTTTCTAGTTAGCTATCCTATTCACCCGTCGAGTGTGTTAAATGCGCGGTATCGTTGTTGAAAGATTCAGCTTACCAGTGGTGGAACACGTTGATTTCTGTTGTACTAAGAGAGCAGATCACCTAGGAATTTTTCCAAACTGAGTTCCGAAAGAAACATATTAGTTAGAGGTTTCTGGATTAGAAATGAAATGTAACACTCCTTACCCGAGTCCGAGGCCGAGACTGGGCATGAGGCATTACTTGACTTAAACATATGCATACAACCATTTCAGGTCATAAAAATTCGATCGAATTTAAAGCTTTTCAATATTAATCTAAAAATTCTTGATATTGGCCTATGAGGCCCAAAACACACTTTGGGAACAATTTGGATTAAATTCGAACACTTTTGAGAACTTGAAAAAATATCATTGAAACAGGGGCACACGCACGTGTGAAAGGGCAACACGCCCGTGTGGCCATTTTGACATGGCCGTGCTAAAGCCCAATGTGGTTCACACGGCCTAAGCATAAGGGACACACCCGTGCTTCAAACCTTTGTGGAATTAATTCTAGATTCAAACCTATAGGGGTTTCCACACGGCCGGACACACGCAAATGTCTATAGCCTGTGTCCCTCACACGGCCATGACATGCCCGTGTCACAGCCCGTGTGTAAAAACCTTGGCATTCTGTTTCTGACGTCAGCAACCAATTAGTGGTACACGACCAACGCACACGTCCGTGGCTAGAGGCTGTGTTCTCCACACGACTGAGACACACGACTGTGTCTCTACCCGTGTTTTTACTACCATGCATACCGACATACAAATTCAAGGTCCAGGGGACACACGGCCAGACAACAAACCCATGGGGAGGACCGTGTGTCACACACGACCTAGACACACGGCTGTGTTCTACCCATGTGGATAAAATAAGGCTATCTACCAAGCCCTTTTGTCGCCCTTACTCATACCAACCTACAAAGTAACCCATACCACCAATCCAAAGAGCAATACAAAGCTAATTCAACCATAATCAGATATCTAGAAACAACCCCATTAGACTTTAACAATCCAACAAGTACTTGTTCATTCATGCAATTTGTCCATCCATGAAACAACATCAATTGCATATCATAGATAAATGTTAGCCATTATTTGTGGCCTTATACAAAATAAAGGGTTTCATCCCAAGCCAACCCATTTGGCTAAATCATAAAGACACAAAACTCAAAAGACAATGTCCTATATATGCCATAATCAAAATAAAAGAACTAACTATACCAAGTGCTTCAAATGATAGTGTGAACAAGGCATGTGACGGTATCTGATCCACGGGTTAATTTGGCAGAAGTAGAAGGAAATGGAAAGGAAAATGGGTAAGCTTACCCTACTCTCTTGGTAATCTTATAAGGTCATATGAAACGAGGACTTAGCTTGCCTTTTCTACTGAATCTGAGGACTTTTCTCCTCGGGGATACTTTCAAAAACACCCTACAACCGACTTGAAACTCAATTTCCTTTCGTTTCAAATTCGAGTAGGATTTCTGTCTATTTGAAGCGGCCTTCAAATAGTCGCAAATCACCTTAACTTTCTCTTTGGTTTCTTTGACCAAATCAACTCCGTGAATTTGATTTTCTTTAAGTTCGGTCTAATATAAGGGTGTTCGACAGTTGCTGTAGCATCTCGATTTTTGGGCCTAATCGGAACAGTGGTTTTGGGACCACAAATCTAACATAATAAAATTTATTTTTATTGTATTTTTATGGTCCACGATTTCAAGGAATGAATTCGTGAAATTTTCGTTTAAAATTTTTTACGTTTGGGCACTTAATTTGGTCAAAAGGACTAAATCGTAAAAAAGTGCAAAATGTGAGTTCTAGATGTTAAAGGTGTCAATTGCTATGGAATTTAAATTAGAGGTCTTTATATAGTAATTGGACCATTGGACATTTGTTAGACAAAAATGGGCATGAGATAGGTGAAATGAACAATTTTTAAGTTAGGGGCATTTAGGTAATCTAGTAAATAAATGAATTAAAAGCCCAAAAAAGCCAAAATTGGCCTCCATCTTCTTGCTCCAGCCGAAACCCCCATGGAAGCCATGGCTAGGGTTTTGTTCAAACTTTCAAGCTCAATAGTAAGTGATCCCTAGCCCTGTTTTCAAAGTTCTTTACATTTTTGAAGTTCCCGTAACTTGATTTACCTATTTCTACCATTATTTTAAGCTAGGGCTCATGTCTAAAAATTTACCCATGAATTTCATGCCTGTTTTTTGATGTCTAATGGTAGAAAATGAATGTTAGGTGTTGATAAACATCTTTTGTTTAAGTAGTTTTCAGTGAAAACGTCCAAAAGGATCGTTTTGAGAAAGTTGTAAAATGTGTAGTAAGAGTGTGTTTTAATGAAAATTATGAGATGCTATAGTTATGAAAATGGTTCATCTAGGCTTGGGTAGTAAATAAATTGAGTTCATTTCATTTTAAGAGCCTAGGGACAAAAGTGTAATTATGATAAAGTTTAGGGGCAAAAATGTAATTTTGCCAAAATATGATATTTGGACCACATCAAATAATGTGACTAATAATTAGACTAAATGTGACATTATAGATCGAGGAAATTGAGGTTCAGACCTAGAACGGGGGAAAAACGAGGAATCAATGGTTAGGTCCCTTTTTGATAACCTTGGTATCGAGGTAAGTTCATGTGTAAATGATACTACCTTATGTTATGTACTTTATATTTTGATATTGCATGAATTGTACATTTGTTTCTATGAAATTTATCAATGACGATTTTGACGAACTTCCGATGAATGAGAAATCCCGAATGAATCTTAGAGATGAATAGGGTACAAATGTCAAAACAATAAGGTCATTAAGATTCCGTATAAGACCATATCTGGGATATGGCCTCAGTATATGATTTCTTATAAGACCATGTTGGGGACATGGCGTCGATATGATATTTCATGTAAGACCATATCAGGGATATGACATTGAAATGACACTATATGTAAGAGATTTCCAAGTAACCCTTGGTATTCTGAATGATCCAACGGGTACGTTCAAAACAAGAAGGTATGTGACCGTATTACGAGTGGTATAGGTATGTACATATAACTCATGTGAAGTGAATTCGGTTTATGATGCATTTTTGGTAAGGATACGAATGAGTAAGATATGTATTTATACCATGATGGTTGGAATAATTTGTAAAAGTGTTATTGACTTAGTTATCATTATTTTATACTAAAATAGTTTTGGACAGTAGTAGTAGTCGAAATTTGAAAATACACCAAAAATAATAGAAAGTGATCTAGAGATTGAATAAAAATGGAATTAAATCTTATTGATCCTAGTTTCACATAGAAGAAACTCAATAAGAAAAAGAATATCAAATTATGAGATATTTGAATTTTCGTGAGACAGAGTCAGGATGTTTTTGGCATCCCCTGTTCTGATTTTGGAAAATCATAAAAAATTGTAAAAAAATAATTATGGGTTATAATTTATATTCTTAGATTCTTTAATCAGTATATTTTCAAAAGAAACAAACAGGAACATCATTCAAATCCCGTATGAGGATGTAATTAATTTTTAGCGAAGAGGGGTCATAACTGCCAAACAACAAAAAAATGGGTAACTTTGAAGAAAAAACTATACTAATTGGCTAAACCAAAAATTTTGAAAGTTTTATGGTAGGAAGATATGTGAGTTTAGTTTCAGGAAAAATTAACGGATCTTAAATTGGATCTCCATAGCTCCAGATATAAATAATTTAGTGTCTAGACTCGAGTAGACAACTTAACTAGAATTTGAACAAATGGTGGAATAATATGCAAATATAATTGTGATACCCTGAGACCATGTTGTAAGAATTTGGTAAAAGCATATTAATAAAATTTCTTATTATTTTCATATGAACTTACTAAGCTTTATAGCTTACTCCCATCCCTTTCCCATCTCTTATAGGTTAATTTTTGCTAGCTCGGGTTAGAGGTCACCGGAGATGTCATCACACTATCAAGTTATCACGTTGGGTAAAAACGGATTCAACCTTTTTAAGTTTATGGCATGTATAGGGACTAAGTCACTTTGTGAATATGTCTTTATAAGTTAGTCGAATGTATTAGGTTGTAAAATTTAATAGATTGATATTGTGGGTAGCCATGCAAACTTGCTTATATGGCTTAAATGGTCGTAAATCAGATTTTGTATACATGTATGTGCCAATTCTTTGAAGACTTGGATTTTGTTATAAGGCATGAATGCTTGAAGATTTAAATTAGATTTTTTGGCATGTTGATAACCATGATATAAATGGATAAATTGTAGGTAAACCAATTATATATATTATATGTGTTTTGGTAAGTTTGGACTTGATTAAGAGAAACGTCATGTGCATGCATGTGTTGTTGTGAGGATGCCATGCTTGAGCCTTGATTATGGATGTAAAATTGCTCAATTAAGTATATTAATTGCTATAGAGATGTATAAGTGTATGTTTGCAACTATGGGTGGCAAATGGCTTGGAAAATAGCCTTGTATTTGTCCACACGGGTAGACACACGAGCTTGTTTCTAAGCCATGTGTGACACACGGCCTGCCCTCATGGGCGTGTAGTCCGGCCGTGTGTCCCCTGCATCTTGTACTTTAACTTTGAATTGGTCACAAGGGCTGAGACACCGTCGCGTGCCTTATCCATGTGAGGGACATGGCCTTGGGACATGGGCGTGTGCTTTGGGCCCCCTAATTTGGCGATGACGTCATAAGCAAAGAGTTACACGGGCTGAGGACACGGGCGTGTCCCAAGCCACACGGGTGTGTGTGACCACACGGCCTACCCGCATGTGCGTGTAATCCTGTTTCATGATGAAATTTTCTAAGTTTTCCCAGAAGTTTTTAAAGTTTCTGGTTTAGTCCCGAATCATCTTTGATGCGTGTATAGGGCCTCGTAAGCCTGTTTAAGGGATGTTATACATATGTATGAATGTTTTTAATTTGGACAAAATTTTATGGCTAATTTTATGTGATTATGTTTGTTTAAGTCTGGTAATGCCTCATATCCTGCCCTGGCCTCGGACACGGGTAAGGGGTGTTACACTTGCGTCCGTACAAAGCATCATAGGGTGCCATTTTCATACTTGACTGATAACTATTGTTTTAGGAAAATTCTACCAGCGGTAAATACCTTTCCCAACTAGCTTGAAACTTGAGAACACAACTCTGCAACACATCTTCTAAGATCTGAATCACTTTTTCTAATTGGTCATCGGTTTGCAGTGAAAAGCCGTACTAAAATTCAGTTTTGTTCCCAACGCCTCTGGTAACTTCTTTCAAAACCTTGAGGTAAATCTTGGATCTCTATCTGAAATAATTGACAAAGGTACTCTATGAAATCTCACAACCTCGAAAACATACAATTTAGCCAATTTCTCAAGGGAATAGTCGGTACGCTCCGGTATAAAATGTGCCGACTTGGTAAGCCTCCCAAATGGAATCTTTTTTCCTTGGTGTCAAAAGAAACCCTGACACAAAATCCATGGTTACACGGTTCCATTTCCATTCGGGAACCATTACAGGCTAAAGTAGAGCCGAAGGTACTTGGTGTTCGGCATTCACTTGCTAACAAACTAGACACTTAGAAACAAACTCTGAAATGTCTCTTTTCATTCCGGACCACTAGTACAATTTCTTCAAGGCGTTATACATTTTCACACTACCTAGATGGATAAACAAGCAACCATTATGTGCTTCTCGTAGAATCCTTCGAATAAGCTCATTGTCCTTTGGTACGCAAACCCTATCTTTGAATATTATACACCCATCGGTACCAATCTGAAATTCTGATTCACCATATGTTTTGCTCTGGGTCTTCTTGGCTTGTAATTTCTTATCACTCCATTGAGCTTCGCAGATCTCTTGAAGGAACATCGGTCTAGCTCTTAATTCTGCTAGAACCGAACCATCATTGGCCATAGACAACTGAGTGTTCATGGCCCTCAAGGCGAATAATGATTTTCTACTCAGAGCGTCGGCGACTACTTTTGCTTTTCCTGGGTGGTAGTCGATTATCAACTCGTAGTCTTTTATCAACTCCAACCATCTCCGTTTTCGGTAGGTTCAACTCCTTCTGAGTCATCACATACTTGAGGTTTTTATGGTCGGTGAACACTCGGCATTTCTCACTATACAAATGGTCTCTATATTTCCAATACTAATACAATGGCGGCCAACTCTAAATTGTGTGTCAGGTAGTTTTTCTCGTACGACTTTAACTGTCTTGATGCATAGGCTATGAACTTACCTCCTTGCATGAGTACGCACCCCAATCTATTCAAGGAGGTGTCACTATATACCAAAAATTCCTTTCCCAGCTTCGGTTACACTAAGACTGGGGCTTCGATCAATAAAGCCTTTAATGTCTCAAAACTCTGTTGGTACTTATCATTCCACTCAAATTTGACCTCTTTTTGTAGGAGTCTAGTCATCGGAGTAGCTATCATCGAGAACCTTTTAACAAACTGTCTGTAGTACCCAACTAAGCCCAGAAAACTTATAATCTCTGACACATTCCTCGACAGTTTCCATTCAATAATAACCGAGATCTTACTCGGGTCAACTCTAATTTTATCACTCGACACTATGTGTCCTAAGAATATGACTTCTCGGAGCCAAAACTCACTTTTGCTAAACTTGGCATACAGTTGCTTATCCCTCAGGGTCTGCAAAATAGTTCTCAAATGCTCCGTGTGTTCACTTGCATCTCGAGAATAAATTAATATGTCATTGATAAAGATCACCACGAACTTATCCAAATACGGCCAAAAAATGCGGTTCATCAAGTCCATAAACACCGCAGGGGCATTTGTTAAACCAAAGGGCATGACGAGGAACTCGTAGTGCCCATACCTCATCTTAAATGCTGTTTTCGATACATCTTGCTCCTTTACTCTGAGCTGGTAATAACATGACCTTAAGTCTATCTTGGAAAACATGGTAGCTCCTTTCAATTGGTCAAACAGATCATTTATCCTTGGCAAGGGATACTTGTTATTTTCAGTCACCTTGTTAAGCTGTCTGTAGTCAATACATAACCTTATCGACCCGTCTTTCTTTTTCACAAAAAGTATCCACGGAGAATAGCTCAGTCTCGTAAAACCTTTATCCGTTAACTCTTGTAGCTGAACTTTCAACTCCTTTAAATCCATCGGAGCCATCCTATATGGAGCAATCGAGATGGGTGCCATACCAGGGACTAACTCAATTCCAAATTCAACTTCCCTCACTAGAGTCAATCCAGGTAATTCCTCTGGAAACTCATCTGTGAACTCATATACCACTGGTACTGACTCGATCTACATTTCAACTCAATCATTTTCGTCCACAATCTACTGCCACACCATGAGAAGTTAGCCAATCCATCCCAAGGATTGCATCAAATTCATTAAACGACAATAACATCAAGTTAGCTAGAAAATAATGACCTTTAATAATCAAAGGACAATTTCTACACACTTGGTCAACTAACACATGTTTTCTTAAAGGGTTGGACACTTTTACCACAAACTCAGTGGACTCGACTAGCAAGTTCATACGGGGTATCAATTCCATACAAATATAAGAATGGGTAGGCCCTGGGTCAATCAAAGCAACGAGAGATATATCATAGATAGAAAAGGTACTCATAATCACATCAGGAGAATATACCTCCTCTTGGGCACGTATGGCATAAGTCCTTTAGGTGCTCTGCCCTCGAACCTCACAGCAGAATCTCTAGGTGCACCTCTACTGCTAGCCCCACTATAACATCCTGAATTAGGGCCTAGTCAGAACAGTGGTTTCAGGACCACAAATTTGACACAATAAAATTTGTTTTTATTATATTTTTATGGTCTAAAATTTCACGGGATGATTTCGTGAAAATTTCGTTAGAAAATTTTGACATTTGGGCACTCAATTTGGTCAAAAGGACTAAATTGTAAAAAGTATAAAAGTTGAGTTCTACATGTTAAAGGTGTCTAATTGTTATGAAATTTTAAATTGGAGGCCCCTAAATGGTAATTAGACCATTAGATAATTTTTTGGACAAAAATGGACAAGAAATGGGTGAAACAAAATATTTTTAAGTTAGGGGCATTTTGGTAATCTAGTAATTAAAATGAATTAAAAAAATTAAAAGTCAATTTTTGTCCATCTTCTACCCCATGGCTGAAACTTGAATGAAGAAGACATATCAATGGGTTTTCAAGCTTCCAAGCTCGATTGTAAGTCCGTTCTAGCCCCATTTTTAATGATTTTTACGTTTTTGAAATCCTCGTAACAAGATCTACTCATTTCTACCCATATTTTGAGCTAGGGTTTGTGTTTAAAAATTTACCCATGGATGACATGCATGTTTTTTGATGCCTAATGGTAGAATATGAATGCTCGGTGTGTAATAAACGACTTTAACTAAGTGGATTTCGGTGAAATTGTAAAAAAGGTCTGTTTTGTAAAAGTTACAAATTTGTCATAAAAGTGTGATTTAGTGGAAATTAGGGGCTGCTACAGTTATAAAAATGATTTGGCTAGGCTTAAAATGCAAGGAAGTTGGATAAAAATCATTTTACGAGCCTAGGGGCCAAAGTGCAAATATGTGAAAGTTTAGGTGTTAAAATATAAATTTGTAAAGTATGATTTTTGGACCCATATGAATAATGTGACTAATTAGTAAGCTAAATGTGGTATTATAGATCAAGGAAAATAAGATTCGGGTATATATTGGAAATGGATGAGATTATGGACTAAATTAGAATATATAGTCGTACTCGAGCCCGAGGTAAGTTCATGTGATTTTAATAATGCAATACTGTATTTGAATGCTAATGCTTCGATATTACACGAGTTTTAAGTATATATATGTGTGAATAGTTTGATATTATGTGATTATTTTGATGATATAACATGTTCTTGATGTTTTGCTATTGTGATGAAAATGTTGTAATGCCATGTGATTATGAGATATTGCTATGCGATGAAGCCACAATTCGATTACGTCCGGTAAAGGTTTGGAAGTTTGATGGAATATGATGTTTATTTGAAACGAGTAAGTTTGTATGTAAATAATATTTCGATTCTTTTTATGTTATTATCTTTTGTTATTATATGAGATGTGGCTGCCTATAGAATGATCAATTGATATAAACTACGAATTGGAATTAACTAAGAACGAGTTAGTAAAATGTTGAAAAGTGAAGAATTTCCTGATTGAACCTTCGGAATAGAAGAGATACAAATGATCCATTGTGAGTCACGTGTGTAGTACTAAGTGCAGGCTACTACGTGTGCCAGATTGATAGGTCACATGTGTAGTACTAAGTGCAGGCTACTATGCGTACCCGTTAACTTCGATCACATGTGTACTACTAAGTGCAAGCTACTACGTGTATCAGATGGTTAAGTCACATGTGTGGTACTAAGTGCAAGCTACTACGTGTACCAGATTGATAGGTCGCATGTGTAGTACTAAGTGCAGGCTACTATGTGTACCAGATAACTTTGATCACGTATGTAGTACTAAGTGCAGGCTACTACATGTATCATATGGTTAAGTCACATGTGTAGTACTAAGTGCAGGCTACTACATGTACCAGATTGATAGATCGCATGTGTAGTACTAAGTGCAGGCTACTATGCGTACCAAAGAGCTTCGGTTACAAGGGTGGCATATGCACAGGCCACCGGGTATCTGTTATTATTCCGATGAGTTCAGCAGGAAATTTGCTAAGTGAAAATACATATGTACAGGACTATGTTATGAATAAGTGCAAAAATATCTATGTGAAAATTTGTGAGGAACGTGCTCGATAGTTGAGCGAATCTTTTGGTAAGATAGAATGGAGTAAGTGAAATTATGTAAAAGTGAAATTTTGTAATAAAACAATTTTGGACAGCAGTAGTTGTGTGACTTTGAAAAATCACTGAAAATGGTATAAATTGAATTATAGGTTGAATAAGATATTGAATTAAATAATAATGAGTCTATTTTCTCATAAAAGAAACGGTAAAGGAAAAAGAATTTCATATTATGTGATAATTGGATTTTTGTGAGACAGGGTTAGAATGATTTTGGAATCCCCTATTCTGATTTGGGAAAATAAATAAAAATTTTAAAAAACTCATTATTTGTCATAATTTTCATTCTTAAAATCTTTAATGAGTCTAGTATCTGGAAAAATTAGCCGTTCTCAATTTGGAGTCTCGTACCATGATATAAACAATTTTTAGCGAAGAGAGGTCACAACTGTTGGACAGTGAAACAGAGGTATATTTAATTAATAAACTATAATTATTGGCTTGACTAAAAATACTGAAAATTTTATGGTAAAAAGATACATGAGTCTAGTCTCATAGAAAATTAATGGATCTTAATTTTGAGTTTCTTAGCTCAGGATATAAATAAATTAGTAACTATGACTCGAGAAAACAACATGACTAGAAAATCAGCAAAAGGGTAATTATGATTACATTTTCATGGAATGATGTTGATAATTTGCTTATTATTTTCATATGGACTTACTAAGCTTTAAGATTTCTCCCTCCTCTCCATTTCCTTACTGTTCTCAGGTTAGCTCAGGGTTGAAGACAATGTACACCTTAAGTGTGGGGAGGTTATTTATGTGATTATTAGAAATCTCTAAATTTTTATCTTGTTCTCAAATAATTTTCTCATAACATTATTAGAGTGAATTCTGATTGATTTATGATTTTTATTGATATTTTTTTGAAGTAAATCATAGGTAATTATGCTTTGATTGTTTAAACTTTAAAGACATTAGAGAATCAAGCATGATAAGTTGACTTTTGAGAATTAAAATTGCTAGGTTATTTCCCTGAATTGAGGTATTATCTTGAAGTTTTGAATTTACAGGATTGACATCAAATACTCATATATTTCATGAGATTTTGAGCCTTTTAGAGCATATATCTTTCTTGCTCACTAATTTTATTGGTTATTAGTGAGTCAACATTGATTCATTATTCTAGAACTTGCTTCGATTATACATGTCAAGACCACACCTTTGATTTGATATACAAAAATGATAAAGGCACTTAGGTTTTAACCCATTTACCCCATAAAAGCCTACCCACATAATTGACCCCTAGTGAACCCCTCTGGACCTTAACTTTTATTTCTTGATTTTACCCTTAATAATAACCCACAACTTAACCCTTTTTGATTCATTAAGAATTTCTTCCTTTTCATTGGCTCTGTTTTATCGAGATTTGATTTAATTAGTTACCTAACTTTGTTCTTTTATTCCAGTTGTTGAATTATTTCTTATTATGTATTTTCCATCATTGATTTGTTCTTAAAAAAAACCATATAGTTACAATTATTTATTGAGCTTGGTTAAGTAAAGCTATTATACTGAGAAAAAGCTCTCATCATTTGCTTTAGATAGCCGAATTCTGGCACTTTCTTGTAATTTAGCAATTTGCTTCATCCTTCTAAGTTTGTAATTTATTAAATTAATCTCGATTCTAACCCTCTTTTGCAGCATTTATCCACACCTTTAGCCCATGCCCCATTACAACCCTGCTTAAGACCTTTTGATTTGTGTATCATCTCATTCAATGTGGCGGAGATTTGATTTTCATGCAAGCTTATGGTAATAACTTTTCATGTTTGACTAATGAGTGCTTAATCATTGAACCTTAAACACACTGAGTGATTTGAGTGAACCTTTAGTTAGGATGTCAATCAATGTCAATTTGGAATTAAAGATAATTACTTAGATAAAGAGGGATGCCTATAATTTTATGATTAAAATGCTCAACTTTGACTATTTGAAACCTTAATGTTCTTTTAGTTAAATTTTCAATGTATGACTGCTTGTGGATTATTTTGAAACATCATTGATGAGAATTATAAGTTGAGAAGAATTTATTTTGATTATGAGTTGAGAATTTTGCTTGGGGACAAGCAAATGCTTAAGTGTGGGGGTATTTGATAAGTCGTAATTTATACATATTTTTTCCCATGCTTAGCATATTTTTGGATGAATTATCATTAGATTTGTGGAATTTGATGCTCCTAATCTTTTAATTTCATGTTTTATACTTAGGTGAGCATAGGAGAGTAAAAAGAGCGAGAAATGGGCCAAAAACGGAGAAAATGGGTCAACATGGGAAATCAACACAGCACGAACTTCCTCACACAGGTAGACCACATGCCCGTGTCTATTTAAAAGACTTTAACACGACTTAAGCCACCCCACACGGGCGTGTCCCTGTCAGGCCCAAGTCTAGTACTATTCGAAAAAGGGCTAATTTTTAAGGTTTTAAAGCATTCTAAAGTTTATATAAACACCCTAGAAGAATACCTAAAGGGGGGAGGCACCTAGAGGCGAACACACAGAGTAGGAGGCAAGGAATTACTCAAAGAAATTCGATTGATCCATCTTAGAAGTTGGATTCTCTTTCAAGGCTGAAGATCTCCCTTCAATTTCCTTCAAGGTTTTTTGGGTTTTCTTTATGTTTTGTTATCATTATTCTTTTAAGATGTTTTCTTTTACACATATGAACTAAATCCCCTAAACACCTAACGGGGATGAAACCTAAGAAGGATCTTGTTACTATTTTCTGAATTATATGATAAATACTTGATTTGTTCTTAATTATGTGTTCTTAATTCTTGCTTTAATATTCCAGGATATTGATTCAAGTGTTGATGTGCTTATTCAGAGGAGAAAAAGTCCCTGTCTAAGAGTAGATCTAGCATAATTGAGCGGAGTAGATTGCACCCCTAGACATAGGGCAACATAAATCTTCCGGATTAGGGTCAAACCTAATAAGGGAATCCATAGATCAAGTTAATGCAACACTAGGGGTTTTAATTAGAAAGAGATTTCAATTAATCAACCTAGGGTTAGACGTTGTTAGTCTCGAGAGAGATAATAATATAAATTAGGGATTCCTACGGATCGAGTCAAGTGAATAAATCATCTAATTCAGAGTCAAATAACAAGTGAAGTCTAGGTGGATTCTTCCTTGGGTATTGTCTAAATCAATCAGTTTTCCCAAAAGTATTTCCCCAATTTATTTTCTCTGCATTCTTAGTTTAGTTAATTAGTTTAGTTAAAGCAAATCCCCTTATTTTTAGGCTAGATAATAAAAATAAGGTTAATACTAGTACTTTTAGTTCCTGTGGGTTTGACATTCCGGTCTTGCTATAAGCTATACTACTGTTCGATAGGTGCGCTTGCCTTTATTTTGATAATAGTTAGTCTTCAAGTACGATCAATCATAAATATAAAACTTATCACGCACATCAATGGGATAGGTATAATGATTTATTGAGAAGGTGCCCTCACCATGGGTTACCCTTATGGCTACAAGTTCAAACCTTTTACAACGGTTTGAACCTTCAACGAGGCAGTTAATTGACGCAGCAGCCAGTGGTACACTTAACAATAAAACACTCGAAGTGGCTTATAAATTTATTGAGGAGATGGCACTAAATGAGTATCAGTGGCAAATCATGAGGACAAAACTGATGAAAGTAGTAGGTATTTTCAACTTAGATGCAGTCACCATGTTATCAAATCAGGTAGAACAATTAAATAAAAAAATTGATGGTTTATATGTTTCTACGTAGGTACATCTGGTGATGCATTATGATACGAATGAAGGTGGAATGACTAACTCGGAATGTTTACCCTTCGCTCCTAGCATAGAGAACGAACAAATCAATTATATAGGTAATAAATTTAGGCATCAAAATAACCCTTATAGTAACCACTATAATACAGGTTAGAGAAACCATCCCAATTTCTACTGGGGTGCTCAAGGTAATCAGAGAGCACACCCCCCCTCCGGGCTTCCAACAACAACCTTACTAGCAAAAGAAAAGTCGAATCTCTAGAATATGTTGATGAAGTTTATCTCGGTGTCAAAAACCCACTTTCAAAACACTAAAGCAGCAATTAAAAATTAGCAAGCGTCAATTCAAGGACTCGAGAATCAAATCGGTCAATTTTTTAAATTGATTTCGGAAAGACCACAAGGTAGTTTGCTTAGCAATACCGAAACTAACCCAAGGGAGCAGCTTCATGCAATTACTATGCGAGATGAAGAAAGGTTAGTTGAATCTGAACCAGAACCAACGCAAGAAATTATGGTAAATAACGATGAGGTTGAGGTAAGCCAGAAAGAGAAAAAACTGATTGTTAAGGAATATAAACCTTGAGTGTCATATCCCAATGTGATGAAGAGAAACCACACGAACGAACAATTTTGTAAATTTCTTAAACTTCTAAGAAAATAACATATTAACTTACTGTTCGTTGAAGCTCTTTCGCAGATGCCCAACTATGTCAAATTTTTAAAGGAGCTTTTGACAAACAAAAGGAAGTTAGATGATTCGTCGATTGTGGAGCTAAATGCAGTTTGCTCGACCATATTGCAAAATAAACTACCCAACAAACTAAAATATCCAGGGAGTTTTACTATTCCTTCTTTAATTGGTAGTTTAAATATTGATAATGCTTTGGCTGATTTAGGGGCTAGTATTAATGTCATACCCTATAAAATGTTTAAGCAATTAGGTCTTAGGAAACCCAAGTAAACTAGGATGAGTATTCAATTAGCGGATAGAACCATTAGATTTCCTAGGGGCATTATTGAAGATGTACTTGTAAAAGTTGATAAATTCATATTCCCAGTTGATTTTGTTGTTTTAAACATGGATGAGGATAGTGATGTACCTCTGATTCTAGGTCAGCCCTTTTTAGAAACTGCTAGAACTATTATTGATGTTGGTACGGGTGAATTAGTACTTCGTGTAGGTCACTAAACAACTACTCTCCAACCTCGTGATTTTGTTAGAACATCTAGTGATCGAGATGATTTTACAAGTTCTGTTAATATGAGTAACCATGTGGCTCAACCTTCTTTGCAGGAAATCCCACGAGAGATTATAAAGGAACCACATTTTAGTCAATGTGACAAAAACAGAACAACTTATGATGAACGAATGTTACAAATCAAAGAACTAGATGAATGGCTGGCACATGTCAACAAAAAATTAAAAAAAAACATGATGAAAAGCCAAAGCAATGCCATGATGAGCATATGAACGTGATGAACCAATTTAAGGTTGGGAACAAGGTACTACTAGACAAAACGAATCCATGAATTGCCACTTTGGAGTTTGATGCAAACAGATCAAACCCTTTTATGATACTAAACATCTTTCCGTACGGTACAATCGAGGTAACTCATTCTGAATTTGGCACATTTAAGGTAAATGGTACTCGACTTAAACCATATTTTGATCATAGAATTGATAAAAAGAAAGAGGAGCCTCGGCTCCGTGAACCACCATAACCGTGCGAATATAAGCTAAGTTGAGCTTAGACTTTAAATAAGCGTTTCTCGGGAGGTAACCCAAATTTTTAACTTTTGCTAATTCTTTTAATTTCATTGCATACTAATGTAAAATCTAAGAAACTTTGTTTTTTGACCCACACGTCCTGGACACACAGGCGTGTGGCACACACGGGTGTGTCCCAAGCCATGTGCACAATAAGAGGTTCGACAGTGAGTTACACGGCCTGACGACATGGCCATGTGACCCACACGGGCATGTCCTTAGCCATGTGGATATTGGGACTTAAATTTTAAAAAATTTGATTGTTACATGGCCTAAAATGGTCCACATGGCCTAGACACACGATGTTTCCTAGGCCGTGTAAACCCTGGAGCTAATTTTTTCAATTGTATTCCAAGTCAGAGGGTTACATGGGCAGGAGACACGGCCGAGCCGCATGGACGTGTGGGATCTCACATGGTTGTGGGAGAAGTGAAGGAAATCACACACAGCCAAGCCATATGGACATGGGAAAAGCGAAGGAAAACACACACGGGCGTGTGGTTCAAACCCTAAAATTTCTTCTTCAATTTGTCTTTTTCTTCTTCCCCAAACAAGCCAACCCCTTTCCTCTCTTTTCCCTCCATCACCCACCTCTTCTCCCTTCTCCCCATAGTCGACCAACCCTACCCCCACCCACGCACGACACTGCCTCCCACTCGTTATCCCCCGTCGTAACTCTGGCCACTGTCTTTCGTCAGTCTTCCCATTTTACCCTTTTCTTTATTTATTTTTGTTATATTATTTTTTTATTTTACTCATCTATTTTCTTTTTTATTTTATTATTTTTATTTTTATTACCCTTATACTTAGATTTTAAATTTATTTTAATATTTCTGATATTTCTATTATTTTTAGTATTGTTTTTTTTACTATTATTCTTACAATTACCTTTAATTTTATTAGTATCATTAAGTTTATTTCTTTTCTTTTTCGTTTTTTTTATTTTTTATTTTTTATTTTTATTTTTATCTTTATCTTTATTTTTATTTGTAGTTGCTTTATTTTTATTTTCTTAGACTTATTTCATTTATTTATCTTTTGAACTATATTTTTATTTTTATTTTTATGGTTGTTTCTAATTGATTTGTAGCCTCTTAATCTTCTTCATTATTTGTGTTTATTTTCTTCTTAGTTTGCACAGAATCATGCACTTCACTTTCAATTGTCTACAATTTCGTTTTTCACCATTCTAGAAATTCCATCCAATATTCAGGTAGTTTCAGTTATGATATTCTGCATACACTGTGATTATATTTGTTTGTACATTGGGGACAACGTACAAATTAAGTGTGGGGAGGTTATTTATATGACTATTAAAAAATCCCTCAATTACTCTTGTGCTTAAGTAATTTTCTCATACTTCCATTAGAATGAATTTTTATCAATTTGAGATTTTTTGTTAATGTGTTTTGGATTAATTTGTAGAAATTTTTGCATTGGTTGATTTAAACTTTAAGACATGAGAGAATCAAGCATGATAAGTTTATTTTAGAATTAAAAATTTTAGGTTGTTTCCCTGAATTGAGGTATTATTTAAGCCTTTAGAGAATACATTTTTCTTGCTCATTTTATTATTGGTTAGGAGTATGTCAATTTGATTTGTTGTTCTAAAACTTGCTTCGATTCTACATGTCGAGATCACAACTTTGATTTGATATACTGAGATGATAAAGGCATTTAGGTTTTAACCCACTTATGCCATAAAAAGCCTACCTTTTTAGTTAACCCTTATTGAACTCCATTCAGCCTAAAACATTGTTTCTTGATTTACCCATTAATTTTAAGCCATAACTCTTTATTTTCTTGTTCGTTGAGACTTTTTCCTGATTTCTTGACTCCCTTTTTGTCGAGATTTGATTTGGTTACTTGCTTAACTATGTTTTCTGTTTGATTTGCTGAATTATTTCTTATTATTCTAGATAAAAAAATAAAAAATATATTGATTAGTATTTAGTTCTATGTTGATTGAACTTGAACAGTTAAATTCATATTTTGAGAAGGAGCTCGTTTTTATTCTTGAATAGTTTTTTATTTATAAACTTGTTTTTAATTCAGCATTTGTTTATTTTTTCTAGTTTGGTAATTTATCAATTCGATCTCGATTATAACCAAATTTTCTGGCCTTTCTCCACACCCTTAACTTAATCCCCATTACAACCTCTTAAAGTCCTTTTGATTTGTGTATCATATTATTTTATAGTGATGCAAATTTGATTGACATGTAAGCCTATGGTAATGACTTTTCTTGTTCGAATATTGAGTGCTTATTCTTAAACCTTAAACACATTGAGTGATTTGAGTGAATCTTTAGTGAGGATGTCGATTCTTGTCGATTTTGAATTAAAGGTAATTACTTAGATAAGGGGAGTTACCTATATTTTCGTGCTTTAAAAAAATTTCGACTTGGATTGTTTGAATATTTAGTGCTCTTTTAGTTGAATTGTCAATGTATGATTATTTGTGAATGATTTTGAGACATTATTGATGAGAATTATAAGTTTAGAAAGATTAAATTTAACGAGAGCTGAGAATTTTTCTTGAGGACAAGCAAACGCTTAAGTAAGAGGATATTTGATAAGATATAAAACTAACATATTTTAATTTCATTCTTAATGTGTTTTTGGATGATTAATTATGCAAATTAATGAATTTGATGCTCCCAATCCTTTAAAATTATGTTTCTCTACTTAGAAGAGCATTTGGGAGTGAAAGGAGAAAAAACGGAGCCAAAATCAAACAAAATGAGTTGTTTTCAGGATCCACACAGGCTAGACACACGCCCATGTGCCAGCCTATGTTGATTTCTCACCCTACTTTCCAAATACGCGAAAGCCCCAATATTTAGGACTTCTAGGCATTCTAAAGTCTATAAATACCCATTAGAAGAAGACATAATGGGGCAATCAGAGAAGATCGAAGAAAACACTCAAAGAATGCCATCGGAACCAACTTGGAAGCAGATTTCCATCAAGATTGAAGATCTCCTGTTAATTTCTTTCAAAGTTTTATTGATTTTCTTTATGTCTTGTGGTTATTCTGACTTTGAGATGTTTCTATTCAAGATTATGAACTAAATTCCCTAGATACCTAGGGAATATGAAACATATGATGAATCTTATTATTTGATTTCTAATTTACATGATAAATACTTGATTCTTATTTTCAATTATGTGTGCTAATTTCTTGTTTTAATATTTCCTAGATATTAATTCATGTTTAATATGCTTAATTTAGCGGAGCAAAAGTCCCTGTTTAAGAGTAGATTTAGCATAACTGAGTGGAGTTGCACTCAATCCTAGAAATAAGATGATATAAATCTACCAAATTAGCATCAAATCTAAGAGGGGAATCTATAAATCGAGCTAATGCAATGGTAGGGGTTTAATTAGAAAGAGATTTCAATTAATCAACTTAGAATCAGTTTTTCTTACTCTCGAAAGAGATATTAGAATAATTTAGGGATTTCTACGGATTAAGACACAAATGAATAAATTGTTTAATTTAGATTCATAATAAAAGGTGAAGTCTACGTGGATTCTTTCATGGGTATTGTCTATCTCATTAGTTATCTTCGATTATTTCCCTGATTCATTCTCTACTGCGTTCTTAGTTAAATTAGTCTAGTAATTTTAGATTAAAACACAACCACTCCAATTTGTCGACTAAATAATAGAAAAATGGTAATTACAAGTACTTTTAGTCCTCGTGGATACGATATTCCCTACTCACCATAGCTATATTGTTGTTCGATAGGTGCGCTTGCCTTCGTTGTATTTATAGTTAGTTTAGCGACCATCAATAGACAAATAGTCGGAACAAGAAATTCAAATTCTAGAAGACATAATATAATGTTGTATAATTAAGTTCAAGGGTAATTAAGAAAATGTTTAATGTTTATTGCATATATCGTTTGAAGCTTTTCACGGACAGAAATGTAGAATCCCGTTATCCTAGTTTGAATGGAGCGAGAACAAGTTAGTACAAATAGATTTGATTTGTTCAATCAAAGAGTTTTTCAGAATAGGATAATTGAAACTATTTCCAGATAAGAAGTTTAAATGGAGGAGAGTTGTAACAGATCATTTTTCAATGGTGTTGGAAACAGTGGTTTCGAGACCACAAATTCGACAAGTGAGTTCACAAATATTATTATTTAATATTTACGATACAAATATACTATTATAACAATTTTTTATTTGATAATTTTTATTATTTGAATGAATAGTTAAGTTCAAGTGGTTTGTCCTATAACACCCCTAACCCGTACTGTTGTCGGAATAAGGTTACGGAGTATTACCGGAGTCTGCAATTTAAAACTATATATATAAAAATTTAATTTAAAATTCATTCATAACAAAACCAATCAATGATATATATTGTCCCTTATACGAGCCCTTGAGGCCCTAAAAACATATTAGAAATGAATCGGGACTAAATCAAAAACATATGATTTTTTAGGAGAAATATGTAAAATTTCAAACTACAGAGGTCACATGGTTGTATGGCTAGGCCGTGTGACTCACATGGCAGAGACACACCCCCGTGTCACAGGCCACGTAGACGTTCGAAGTAGGGACACACGACCGTGTCCTAGCCCGTGTCTGTACCCGTGTAACTCTCTAACTTAGGTCACACGGCCAAGCCACACGGCAATGTGCCAGGCTGTGTAACTTTCAAAAAGCAACCTTTAAAACCTACAAGGGTCACACGGTCGTGTCGTCTGGCTGTGTGTCACACACAGTTGAGACACACGCCCGTGTCTTAGGCCATGTGGACAAGATATTGGTCAAATTCAAGCCATTTCCTTCACTCATCTCAACATGCACCTAAATATCTTCTGCGCATATGACCAAAACATCAAAACATATTCAAATATGCATAAAATAACCAAATTCCATTCAACCAATATGTCATATAGGCACCTCAAATACAAACATACAATTTACCTAAACATATATATGTATTTAAGACATCTCATTCATCAACATCTAATTCATTTTCCATCTCAAAATCCATCATAATTTGACCTATATCACTTCAACATAAACTCACCATATTTCACCACATTTATAACATTTCAAATAACTCATATCTACCTCAAATCATAATTCAACTTGGCCATATACCAAATATGGTTATTCCAAACATGCAAAAAAATACCATAAGAATATCAACCATAATAACACTTATCTCAACAATTAGATCATTCAACACAAATCCACCTATATATGTCATTATAACATTGACTAAAACTTAAAAATCTACCGATATAATCACTGGATAGTGTGATTGATCTACGACTAGCTTCCAAACCGATTAAGCTTCTGATAATCTAAAAAATAAGAGAAAGACGACCACATAAGTAGTGAATGCTTAGTAAGCTCGTATAAACTTTAAACATAACATTCCATTTTAAAATATGAACTTTGTAAGTCATAAATAAACCTATACCCATGCTTTAAGATTTATCAAACTATATAACTATCAACTCACAAATGAATAGGTTCACTAACATTCTGAATACTTTCCATTTATACCTTAATAAAGCCTTATAAGTTGAATTACATAATCATCAACCTTTTCTTAAAACGATGAACCATTCTATTTACTTGCATAAGCTTAGTTGCGAATCAATTCAAAAATTAGTATATCTATTCATGACGTAAGTAAATTCACATATATCATAAGTAAATTCCTTCCTTACAAGTAAGCCATTTAACTCAACAATCCTTTTTATTTCATTATATTTCATCACATCTATGAACTTATCGTTTCCATATCTAATCTCACTTGATTCATTTTCATAACTCAAAAGACATAAGTATAAACATCAACCATAACCACAGACTAGTGCATTTAAACATAACTCTATCACATTTAACTAATAATCATTCCGTAATTCATCATTCGTCTCTAACTTTCCTATAAACATGTCATTCTGGAATCACTTACCTTCACTAAACAAGATTAAATCTAAATGAATAAATTAATCGTACCTGTTATACATTTACAAAGCACTTACAGGCTTAGTATTGAAAATGATTCATCGTATGTTTCCTATATTATAATAATTCAACCCAAACTCATTTATACATATATATAAACATATATCTTTAACTAAATAATCATACTCACATATGATCAAGTAATTCATTGAATATTTAACATTTAAAATTTACTATTATCTTGACTTTACATTAGCCTTTAACACTAAAATAATGTTACAAAATTCATTCACAATTAGTGTAACAGCCCGTTTTTAGGTCAAATCAGAACAGTGATTTTGGGACCACAAATTTGAAGTCAAAATATTTATTTTATTATTTTAATAAGGTCTACAGCATGATAGATTAATTATGTCAAAGTTTCCTTAAGAAATTTTACTGTTTAAATGCTTAATTCGGTAAAAAGGACTAAATCGCGTAACGCGTAAAAGTTGAGTTCTATTGTGAAAAAGTATTAAATAGCTATGTTTTATTAATATGGAAGTCCTTATTATGTAATTATTCCATTTATAATGTAAGTGGACAATCTTGGACATGTTATAGGTGGTTTTCTAATGTTTTATTAAAGGTTAATATAGTAAATTAGTAAATAAGGTTAATTTTAATTAAACAAATTGTATCATCTTCTTCCATTATGTCTTCATCATCAAAATTGGAGAAATAAAATAGAACCATTGGAGAGTTTAAGATTCGGCCAAGCTATTTGTGCTCATCTAAGTACGGTTTTTGCTCGGTTTTAAATGATTTCTACGTTTTTGAGCTCGTTGCAGCTTAATCTAGCTAGCTCGTATCTTCGTTTTTGGAATTTTTATAGATTTTAAATAATTCCATGGTTGAATACTTGATTTCTTTGATGTTTAATGATAGATTATGGAAGCTTGATGATAGTTTTACAAGTTTTATAAAGTGATTTTTGACAAAAATGTCAAATAGGGATTAAATTGTGAAAATGTAAAATGTGGTAGTTAAAACTATGAAATAATGAAAGATATGGGCTGCTAGTAGTATATAGGAAATTCGGCTATTATGGGTTATAGCCTAATTGTGTAATTTTTCATTTTTATGTATTAAGGACTAAATTGTAAAGTAGTCAAAAGTCTAGGGTAAATTTGTAATTTAGCCAAAATGAATGTTTTAGGCTAAATTGAATTGAATGAATGTTTTAATGAGTTAATTTGATATCATATAGATCAAGATAAGTAAATACCGGAACTAGATCAGGGAAAACAAAAAGTGGACGAATACTTGATAGTTTTATCCGAGGTTACGAGGTAAGTTCGTATAATTAGAATCAAACTTCTGTATATATATATTTGAAAATATTTAAAATGAAGGTTGTAATTGAGAATTTGATATACTTGAATTACAAATGTATTATTGATATGTATTATAATGTATTTGTTACTGAGCCCCATTTAAACTGTATAGATTCATTGGATACAAGTGACATGTTACTCAGATTACCGTTTTGGTCGAGCTCCTGCATTTGTTGCGGACTCACCATAGCTCGTATGAGCTTACCGGTATATCAACTCGTAAGAGCTTATTGTTTTCAGCTCATTAGAGCATACTGTTTCAACTCATATGAGCTTATTGTTCAGCTCGATAGAGCTTACCATTTCAGCTCAATAGAGCTTACTATTTCAGCTAAATAGAGCTTACTATTCATCAACTAAGGAGGAGATTACTGCTGATGACTCGAAAGAGCTATGATAATGAATTGACAGATTACTAACATTGTTCACTCGAGTATCCTTTGAAGTTCTAATAAGTTCAACAGGCCTAAATATTGTTTATACAGATAAGTTACGCGTTATAAGTGTTATTAGTGTTATATATATGATATGTGAATTTGGAATGATACAAGGTATTGCATTAATGGATGGTTTCATGAAATTGTAAAATGACTATCATGTGATGTATACTAGTGATTAGGTGCTACTTAATCGAATTGTTGGCATTTTTAATGTTGCTTTGATTATGTATAAATGGTAAGTTTAATTCTGCATTATACGGGCTTACTAAGCTATAAAGCCTACTATGTTTCTTTTTCCATGTTTTATAGAGGCTCGATAGCTCGCCCGTTTCAGACAAATAAAAGTTGCACATCACACTATCCAATTTCCGATTGGTATTTTGAACTTGTGAATATATGTAAATATGGCATATATAGGCTAGCTTAAATGATGTTAGTTAAGTTACTTGATATCATGCCTTGGTATGTTTTGTGTATATGTTAAGCCATGTGATTTGGCTTATTTTGGTACTTGTTTTGGTTGAATTATGTGTTCAATTATAGTATGTTTTTGCAAGGTAATGTTTGAATGAAAATATGCAAGTGAGGTATTGATATGTATTTTTTAGATTAATGGATAATGCAAGGTATTAAATAGGTAATTGAATAACAATTTGAATTGGTATATAATGTGTATTGAAATGGTTATTTTGGGTTGTCAATTGAGTTGTAAAATGTGGTCATTTATGCTTGTGAATGGTTGTGTTTTTAGGGTGGAAAAATGGCTTTACAAATAGCCTATTTTTGTCCACACGGACAGAGACACAAGCATGTGTCTCAGCCGTGTGTGACACACGGTCATGCTGCACAGCTGTGTGTCCCCTGCGGGACCCTCTCGAATTAAGTCAATATACTCTACAGGTTTAGCACAGCCAAGACACACAGGCGTGTCTACTGGCCGTGTGTAACACACGGGCTGGTACATGGGCGTCTGGCCGGCATTGTGACCTAAGTCAGTAACCTCTCTAGTTTTCCACTGTGTCCTTGGCCATGTGACACAAGTTAGTATGTATGCCCTGTTTTCACACAGTCTTAGACACGGGCATGTCTATCAGCCGTGTAAGGCATACGGCCTATTCACACGGGCGTGTGATACTTGAAATGTTGAAATTTTTCTAAGTTTCCAAAAACTTTAATATGTTACCGATTTAGTCCCGAATGCATGTTTTAAGCTTCGTATGCTCGTTTTAAGTACATATTGAATGTGATTGAATGATAGTTACTGAAATGAGACGATAATTGATAAATGATTGTTCTGAATTGAGTTACTAGTCCAGTAATGCCTCTTAACCTATTCCGACGATAGTTACGGGTTAGGGTGTTATATTTTTTGGTACCAGAGCTATTATTTAGTCGATTCTAGGACTAACGTAGCATATATGAGTCTAGCTATACATGCCATATATAAAACTGTGATAGTGTGATGACTCCTGACATTTCCAAATGTGTTTTTATATAGTAATGGATCCCAAACGAGCTGTAGCAGATGACGTAGAAAGTAACGCGCCAGCTCCCGCTCAAGGGACAGTGCCTACGGAATCTAGACCCGTGACAAGTAGTCATGTGGGTGAGGCTAAAGAAGCCTTCTTTTAGATATTGAACGAATGGTTCACACAATACATTCGTACGAACCCAGCTATTCCGCAACCTCCACCCCCACCTATCCCCCAACCAATACTTGTAATTCCTTAAGGTATTGATCCTCTACAATTAAATAAACCACCTATTGATAAGATACAGAAACACGAAGCTGAGGAATTCAGAGCCACTATTAATGATGATCCAGAGAAAGCCGAGTTTTGGCCTGAGAACATGATTCGGGTATTTGATGAGTTATCCTGCACACCTAAAGAATGCCTAAAATGTGTAGTATCACTATTGAGAGACACTGCGTATCAGTGGTGGAATACCTTGATAGCCGTAGTTCTGCAAGAAAGCGTTACTTGGGATTTCTTTCAAGTTGAATTTAGAAATAAATACATCAGCCAAAGGTTCATCAATCAGAAGAGAAAAAAATTCCTTAAATTGAAACAGTGTCATATGTCAGTCACAGAATATGAGAGAGAGTTTGTACGACTCAGCAAATATGCTCGTCAAAGCATCTCTTTTGAAGCTATAATGTTTAAAAGATTCGAGGATGGATTGAATGAAGAAATCAGAGTACTAGTCGAAATTCTTGAGCTGAAAGAGTTTGTTGTTTTGTTTGATCGAGCTTGTAAAGCTGAAAAGCTTTGCAAAGAGAAAAGAAAAGCTGATTCTGTGGCTAGAGATTCTAGAGAAAATAAATTTAGAGACTATCATCCTCGTTCTACGGCTTCTACGGGAATTTCAATTAGGAACAGAAATGTCAGACATTTCAGCTCTAAACCTCGGGTGACATCCGTTGCTAGTGTGGGAAGCGTTAGAAATGTTGGACCTAAATGTAAACATTGCAATAAGAAGCATTATGGTGAATGTAGATTAGCGAGCGGAACATGCTTTAAATGTGGATCGCTTGACCATTATCTCTGGGATTGTCCAGAAAAGTTTCCAGCTGATAGAAATCAACTAGTGAAAGTGAGTAACATGGCTTCAAGAGGGAGACTAGCCCAAAATATTGGAAATATGAGTGGTAACTGAGGTTTTATGAGAGATTCGACTGTAAGATCTGAGGCACGAGTACCTGCCAGAGCTTATGCTATACGTGCACAAGAAGAGGCATCATCACCAGATGTTATTACCGGTACTTTTTCTCTTTTTGATACAGATATAATTGCGTTGATAGATCTTGGATCAACGCCTTCTTATATATGTATGAATTTAGTGTTTAAAAAGAGTTTATATGTCGAGTTTACAGAATTTGTAATTAAAGTATCAAACCATTAGGAAAGTCTGTTTTAGTTGATAAAATTTGTAAAAATTGTCCTCTGATGATCCGGGGTTACTATTTTCGGGTAAACTTGATGCTTCTACCGTTCGATGAGTTTGATGTGATTCTGTGTATGGACTATTTAACTATGCATGATGCGATTGTGAATTGTAGATAGAAGACTATCGAATTGAAATGCCAAGACGATAAAAATTATTCGGATTGAGTCTAATGATTTGAGTGAATTGCCAGTTGTAATATCATCTACTTTAGCTCATAAATATTGCTATGATTCATATCTTAAATAAGTATTGGATACGAAAGTGTCAGAATCAAAGATTGAATCCGTACCTGTTGTTTGTGAGCTTTTGAATGTATTTTCAGAAGAATTACCAGGTTTACTGCTGATCAGAGAGGTTGAATTTGGTATTGAATTAATACCAAAAACAACACTAATATCGATAGCTTCGTATAAAATGGCTCCAACAGAATTAAAAGAGTTGAAAGCTCAGTTGCAAAAATTAACAGATAGAGGTTTTGTACAACTGAGTTATTCTCCCTGGGGTGCGTAGGTTTTGTTTGTGAAAAAGAAAGATGGCATGATAAGAATGTGTATTGACTATAGACAGCTAAATAAAGTGACTATAAAGAACAAATACCCTCTACCGCAGATTGATGACTTATTTGATCAGCTGAAAGGGGCTATAGTATTTTCAAAGATTGATCTGAGATAGGGTTATTATTAGTTACAAGTCAAAGAATCGGATGTGCCAAAAACTATGTTCAGAACGAGGTATGGACATTATGAATTCCTTGTTATGCCTTTCGGTTTAACTAATGCTCCTACGATTTTTATGGACTTGATGAATCGAATATTCAGACCATATTTAGATAGATTTGTGGTTGTATTCATTAACGACATTCTGATCTATTCATGAGATGAATCTGAACATACTGAACATTTGAGAATTGTGTTACAAACTCTAAGTAATAAGTAGTTATTTGCAAAGTTCAGTAAATGTGTGTTTTGCTCAAAGAGGTTGGATTTCTAGGGCACATTGTTTGAGTTGACGATATTAGAGTTGATCCGAACAAGATTTTTGCTATTATTGATTGGAAATCTCCAAGAAATGTATCTGAAGTCCGTGGTTTTCTGGGCTTAGTGGGCTATTACTGAAGATTCGTGAAAGGATTCTCAATGATTGCGACACCGATGACATGACTGTTACAAAAAGATATGAAGTTCGATTGGTCAAAAAAATGTCAGCAGAGTTTTGAACAATTGAAAGTACTGTTAACTGAAGCACCAATATTGGTTCAACCAGAATCAGGGAAAGAATTTGTGATTTATAGCGACGCGTCATTAAACAGTCTGGGATGTGTTCTGATGCAAGGAAAATTCATAGCTTATGCTTCTCATCAATTGAAACCGCACGAAAAGAATTATCCGACGCATGATTTAGAGCTGGCTGCGATTGTATTTGCATTGAAGATTTGGAGACACTACTTATACGGTGAAAAATGCCACATTTATACTGATCATAAGAGCTTGAAATATCTGACGACACAAAAAGATTTGAATCTGGGACAACGAAGATGGCTTGAGTTATTGAAAGATTATGAATTTGTGATCAATTATCACGCGAGAAAAGCTACTGTTGTTGCAGATGCTCTAAGCCAAAAATCTTTGTTTGCATTACGAGCAATGAACGCCTTGTTGATGGTTTGTGATGATGGGTCTATTTTAGCCGAATTAAAAGCTAAATCGGTATTTCTTCAATAAATTAGTAAAGCTCAAAAATATGACCGTGAATTGCAAGCTAAACGAATTCAATGTGAGTCTATTTCTAATTCAGAATTTCATATTGGAACTAATGACTGTTTAATGTTTCAAAATAGAATTTGTGTACCAAAAATATAGAGCTTGTTCAAAAAATTCTGTCTGAAGCACACAGTAGTCGTTTCTTAGTTCATCCGAGTAGTACCAAGATGTATAATAATCTGAAACAGCTGTACTGGTGGTTGGGTATGAAACGGGATATATCAGATTTTGTATCGAAATGTTTGATATGTCATCAAGTCAAAGCTGAACATCAAGTGTGTAACACCCCTTACCCGTATCCGACGCTAGAACAGGGTTTGAAGCGTTAATAGACTTATATAAAATCGCGTCATAAAATTTCGTCCCAATTTAAAACTTTTCAATCTCATGCATATTGTCCCTTATAAGGGTCTACGAGACCCAAACCATACATCGATAGCTTTTAAACAGTTAGAAAATTTTCTTGTTTTGTAGAGTCACACGCCCATGTGGGTAGGCCGTGTGGTCACACATGCCCGTGTGGCTTGGGACACGCTATGTCCTCAGCCCGTGTAACTCTTTGACTATGATGTCATCAACAAAATAAGGTCACACGCCCATGTGCTTAGACCGTGTGGCAAATTAACTTCCAAAAATTAAGTGCAGACTTCACACGGCCTGGGCACATGCCTATGTCCTAAGGCCATATCCTTCATACGGCTGAGACACATGGCCGTGTCTCTACCCATGTGTTTACTACTGGGCATTCTGTTTTGCATAATTAGGGTGCAGGAGACACATGGCCGGATCACACGCCTATAGGGCAGACCGTGTTTCACATACGGCCAATACACATGCCCATGTGTCTAACCGTGTGGACAAATTCTAGGCAATTTTCCAAGCCATTTGCCACCCTTAAACACTCACACATTTACACTCACTTCATGGCATGCAACATGGCACATTTGATTACTCAAACATTCACATTCATGATTAAACTATGACTTAGTAAAGTCAACATGTCACTTATTCAAATTATAAAACTTTCTTTGGGCATTCCACACCAATTTCATGTTTATTTATCATCTTACCAACCTACCTTCAAGTTTCACATTTTCACCACATTTATTGCATACTTATTAACCATATCTCCTTCACCAAACGTACATATCATCCATCACACTCATCAACCACAATCAACCATAACCATATTAAAGCATCAACACATTTGCATGCATGCATCGATAAATAGGGTTACAACGCAAAATAATCAATATGAGCCACCTCTCATGGCCATATACAAAATAATCATGATACCAACATAAGCCAACACATTTGGCTAATCAATATGACACATAACTAAAAGACCAAGTCCCTATACATGCCATACTCAAAATGATAAGGCTAGCTATACCCAAATGTTCGATTGATAGTGTGATTGAATTTTCGACGTTCTCCAGTCCCTAAGTTAGCTTTGCGAAACTATAAGAAAGGAAAAGGAAAAGGGGTAAGCATAAAACTTAGTAAGTTCACATGCAAATAAAAATGCAACTTAACAAATATAAATCATGCATTTAACACAACGAACATAACCTTGCGTTTTAGCAAATCTCATGAACTTATTTCTCATCTATATATATATGTATACATGTTCTTACCACAAGCTCATCATATTTCGTGTTATTCACATGAGTTCGATGTATGTACCTGTGCCACTTGCACATAATAAATTACTTTCTTGTCTTAATGCAGTCATTAAGATTGCTCATTGAACTTCTCTTGAATTACCCGTTGAACACTCGAAATACTATCAGACACATCGAAAACTTGCACCTAAGTGCCTCGTATGTAGCCAATGCTATTCCATATCTCAGACCACATGTTGCTCACTTATGAGCTACTCACCAGAGTGCTCATACAGGCCATTAGGTATTTGAAACACATGCCAGACTACCTCACCATTAATAGCATATACGAGACGAGTACCCGGACACCAAAACATGTGTCATACATGTCCAAGATCTGAATCACTCATTCAAACTATCCATCAATCTGTGGATGAAAAGCAGTGCCAAAATTCAGCTTTGTACCCAAAGCTTCTTGTAATTTTTTCCAAAATCGTGAAGTGAACCTCGGATCCCTATCCGATACAATTGATATAGGTACTCCATGGAGTCTAAAAATTTCACCAATGTACAATTCTACTAACTTATTAAGTGAGAAATTGGTACACACTGGAATAAAATGAGCCGATTTAGTCAGTCTATTGACAATAACCTATATGGCATCTTTCTTTCTCAGAGTTAAAGGCAACCTTGTCACAAAATCCATAGTAATCCGATCTCATTTCCACTTAGGGATCATGATGAGCTGAAGTAAGCCTGAAGGTACTTGATGTTCAGCCTTTGCTTTCTAACAAACTAAGCATTTCGATACAAACTATGATATACCACTTTTCATACCTTGCCACTAATACATTTTCTTCAAGTCATTATACATATTTATGCTGCCCGGGTGAACTGACAAACAACTGTTATGTGCCTCATGCAAAATATTCTGAATCAGCTCAGTGTCTTTCAGAACAAAAATCCTACCACGAAACCTCAAACAACCATTGGAGTCACTTAGAAAATCCGGTTCACTGCTGGACTTACATTGAATTCTCTTAGCTTGCAACTCTTTATCAACTTTCTGAGCATCACAAATCTGTTGAAGAAAAATTGGTCTAGCTCTCAACTCGGCTAGAATTGAACCATCATCAGACCAAGTCAGTCGTGTATTCATAGCCCTCAAGGTAAACAACGACTTTTTACTCAAAGCATCGACAATTACATTCGCCTTTCCCAGATGGTAATCAATCACAAGCTCATAATCTTTTAACAGTTCCAACCATCTTCATTGCTGCAAGTTTAAATCCTTTTGAGCCATCAAGTACTTAAGACTTTTGTGATCGGTATAGACATGGCATTTCTCGCCAAATAAATAATGTCGCCAAATCTTCAAAGCAAACACTATGGCAGCCAACTCTAAGTCATGTGTCGAATAGTTCCTCTCGTGAGGCTTCAACAGTCTCAAAGCGTAAGCTACGACTTTACCCTCTTGCATAAGTATGCATCCCAAACCATTCAAGGAAGCATCACTATAAATCACAAATTCTTTACCTGACTCGGGTTGTACCAACACTGGAGCCACAGTCAACATTGCCTTTAATTTCTCAAAACTTTGTTGGCACTTTTCTATCCATTCGAACCTGACATCTTTTTGTAACAACCTCGTCATTGGAATAGCAATCATGGAGAATCCTTTAACAAATCGTCTGTAATAACCGACCAAGCCTAGAAAGCTTCTAACATTAGTTACACTCCTCAGCAGTTTCCTTTCAACAATAGCCGAGATCTTACTCGGGTCTACTCTAATACCATCACCCGAAACAATATGGCCCAAGAATCCAACTTCTTAAAGCCAAAACTTTCTTTTACTAAACTTAGCATACAATTGCTTGTCTCTCAAATTTTGCAAAATAGTTCTCAAGTGTTCAGCATGCTCGGATTCATCACGAGAATATATCAGTATGTCATCAATAAAAAAAACCACAAATTTATCTAAATACGGTCAGAAAATACGATTCATCAAGTCCATAAATGCGGCAGGAGCATTTGTTAAACCAAAAGGCATGACAAGAAATTCGTAATGACTATACCTCATCTGAAAAGCAGTTTCTGACACATCCGAGTCTTTCACCCTCAGCTGGTAGTAACTGGACCTCAAGTCTATTTTAGAAAACCATTTCGCTCCTTTCAATTGGTCAAACAAGTCATCAATCCTTAGCAAGGGATATTTATTTTTAATTGTTACCTTATTGAGCTGTCGGTAATCTATACATAACCTCATGGATCCGTCTTTCTGTAACACCCCGTACCCGAGACCGTTGCCGGAGTCGAACACTAGGTGCTAACAGACATAATACATTTATTTTCACAGTCCATTTGAAAATTTTCCAGACAAGTTGGTTACTGCATCATTGTCGCCTTAAAAATCATATCTTGAGTTTCAAAACTCGAAAACCAGTTTCGTAAATTTTTCCTGAAACTAGACTCATATGTTCATCTACAAATTTTTTTCTATAGTTTTTGGTCGAGCCAACTAGTACAGTTTATTAGTTAAAGTCCCCCCTCTTTCAGGGTTCGACTACACTGACCTTTGCGCATTACAACTTGGATATCTCCCTGTACAGGGCTTCAATACTGATGCCATTTGTTTCTAATCAAACTAGACTCAACAAGGAATCTATACATGTAAGGAATGACTTCTAATTATCTCTGGTTAATTTATAATGAATTTCCAAAGTCGGAACAGGGAATCCAGAAACCGTTCTGGTCCTGTTTCACAAAAACTTTAACATCTCATAATATACTGTTCATATGACCGTTCCGTTACTTTCCTATGAAAATAGATTCATCAAGGTTCGATTACATAATTTATTCACTATTTAATTCCATTCCTACTATTTTTATTGATTTTTCACATCCACATCACTGCTGCTGCCAGCATCAGCCTTTAGGGTAAACTTTACCTATTACATAGTTTCCATGATTCAACTAGCCCTTTAGTATATATAGCACAAAATATGATCATGATTAACCATTCCAATGGCTAATCGTTCCCAAACATTTCCATACCTCTTAATGAACATCATACAAGACGATTATAATATTAAGCTCAAAGTGTATATAAGCCATTTTCGCATGGCTATCCTAATTTATACAAAACCAAAGGGTCCATGACCAACAACAAAAAGGGTAGTCCTGTACATGCCATTTCAAAGTTCAACCAAAAGTGTACCAAAAAGGGGCTTTGATAGTGTGGGAGACTTCGACTTCAATAATCCCGAGTCCGATAGCTGACGAACCCAAAATCTATAAAACAGAGAATCAAAGAAACGGAGTAAGCATTTAATGCTTAGTAAGTTTGAGCCATGAAATTAGACACAACCAAAGTATAGCAATCATATGGCTAAACGGATAATCTCATATGCACAAATTCTAAATATCATACTTACTTCACATTACCAACCCTTATATTCATACACAAAAGATCAACTTAGCCAAGGCCAGAAGCTCATTAATTTACTGAGCGAATATTATTTAAACGGAATCACCACCCTAATGCATATACGAAACGTACCTCATCGTTGGGTTTTACGAGCGTATCAATTTAAATTATTACAGCAAGATCACTCGTTCCCAAACCAAGTACCTTCGGAGTTTAGCCGGATATAGCCACTAGCTCAAATGCCTTCGGGACTTAGCCCGGTTATAGTAACTTGCACAAATGCCTTCGGGACTTAGCCCGGTATAATAACTCGCACAAATGCCTTCGGGACTTAGCCCGGATATAGTAGCTCGCACGAATGCCTTTGGGACTTAGCCTGGAATTAGCCACTAGCTCAAATGCTCTCGGGACTTAGCCCGGTTATCATCCGAACATTCATGCACATATCAATAAATCATGACACATCTAATTTCATTTTCTTAATTAGAGTTCAAACACAAGTCACGTATTAAGCATTCCCATTTCGGCTCACTAGCCACATACAAACAGCATGGTTTAGTTTGCTTTATAACACGATCTCTATGCACATACATTATGACTTAATCAAATCATAAACTAAGTCTCATTGCTCAAAAACTTACCTCGGATGTGGTCGAACGTTTTCGGCGGCTATTCGATAACTTTTTCCTTTCCCTTATCCAACTGTGGTCCTCTAAGCTCTTGAGCTAATTCAAACAAATTTAACTTATTAAAGTCTCATTATGCTAGCTTATGGCCGAATATGACAAGGAGCTTGATAGGTCATATGGCCACCTTTTAGCTCAAATACACTATGGTCATGCGCATTTTTAATCACATTAAGCAATTTAACACAATTCATTTGAACATCAAAAGAGAACCTCAAGGTACTTAGCCCATATATACATTAGGCATTAAAGTCACATATATATATGGAAATCATGAATCAAACTCAACACTTTAGCCCACACTCTCTTTTAGCCGATTATCTAAGCCAAGATAAAAGCATCAATATGCTTGCCTCTAACCGAACACATGCAACACCAACCTATCTCATGTGGCCGAATATACATGTCTAGGTTGAGGCCGAGTATATGCTTAATACTTCCTACAAATATGGTTACTTGTATTGACTACATACCATTTTGTTTCAAATTCAAAACTCGGCTAATACACATATACACACTAGTAAATCAAACACTAACATTTGCACTTCACCTTACTACCATTTCTCATCTAAATAACGTGAACAACAACCACATTTCTCTTCTACTTCCTACCATGGCCGAATGCATCACAACACCATACCATTTCAATTTTGGTCATGGTTAAACAAAGAACTTAATGTCTCACTCAAAAATGCTAAAAAGAAGATTCAAGAGTCATCAATCCACCATCACATGCATCATTACAAAGCTTCACTTTTAGCTTGGAAATGACATCAACACCAATCCACCTTAGCCGAATATCATCTCCATGACATAGCAAAGATTTGAACCATGGGCTAGTTAGAACTCAAGCTAACAACTAAAAACATGCATGAGTCTCATGGCACAACATCAAACATACCTTATCCTAGACACAAGTATGGCCGAACCTCCTCCTAATCCTCTTCCAAGCCAAACATGAAGCAAGAGCTCCTTCCTTCTTCCTTAGAACTTTCGGCCAAAAGAAATGAAAAGGATGGACACTTTTTTTTCTTTGTTTTCATCATATTCCCTTTCATTATTTTATTACCATGCTCCTTATTTTATTTTTCCTAACATACATCACTAACATAACATGTTTGTGACATGTTTCCACCCATAGCATGGCCGGCCACTATGCTTTAATTTGGCTAATTTGACATGCAAGGACAAGCACTTTCCCACATATATTAATAGGCCTCTTTAACACTTGCCTAGCATATTTCTAAATTGTCTCACATAATTCCCTACTAATAAATTTCACATACACTGACCAAATTAAAGTATGGAACTATCACACAAGCATTTACGCACATCATAAACACAGAATATAACCTTTAATTATTTATAAGACTCGGTTTCGTGGTCCCGAAACCACTTTCCAACTAGGGTCAATTTAGGGCTGTCACACTTTCTTTTTCACAAATAATACCGGAGCACCTCACGGCGAAAAGCTCGGTCTCACAAAACCTTTTTCGGTCAATTCTTACAACTGTGCCTTCAGTTTTTTCAATTCAATGGTGCCATTCTATATAGAGCAATTGAGATAGGCGTTGTACTAAGGACTAACTCAATGCCATCCGGATACTCAAATACAATAAGCACTGATTCAATCTTTGACTCAGACTCTTTCGTATTCATCACATAAGCCAAATAAGCTTCACATCCCTTTCTCATACATTTCTAAGCAGACATAGAAGAAATCATGATTGGCAACTTATCTGACTCATCTGATTCAACCCGGAGAACTTCACCATTTTCACATTTCAATTCAATAACTTTTTGTCTACAATTCACTATAGTATCATGAAATGTTAACCAATCCATGCCCAATATAACATCGAATTCATCGAACGGCAATAACATCAAGTCAACCGAAAAACAATGATCTCTAATCATCAAAGGACATTTCTTACATAACTTATCAACTAAAACATGCTTGCCTAATGGGATTGACACTTTAACCATAAATTTCGTAGACTCAATAGGCATATTCATGCTAAATACCAATTTCATGCACACAAGTAGAACCAGGGTCAATCAAAGCAATAACAGATGTGTCATAGAAAGAAAAAGTACCCGTAATCATGTCGGGAGAAGATGTGTCCTTGCGCGTACGTATAGCATAGGCCCTAGCCGGAGCTCTAGCCTCGGATCTCACCGTTGTATCTCTTGTTACATTCTTACTACTTGTCCCATTACCGGCGTTTCTTGAAAGTCTTCCCTTTGTAGTCGTACACTTACCAAAATAACCTCTACCACATTGTTGGCACTCAGGCTTGGGAGCTCTATCATTACCCACACTAGCTATAGCGGTAGCATGAGATCTAAAACATGAATTTTGCTTTTTACAATTTCTGTAAGAATGCCCAGCCGATACATGAGAACGATAATACATATCTCTGAATTTCTTAGACTGGGATAGAAGTGAATTGCTCATTGGCCTCTTCCTTATATCTCTAGCCTCAACTTCGGCTCTTCTTTCCTTGGTCAGCTCCTCAGCTTTACAAGCCCAATCAACGAGCACAACAAATTCATTTAGCTCAAGAATACCCACTAACACTCTTATGTCTTCATTAAGTCCTTCATTAAGTCTGTCTTCAAACCTTCTACACATTTTAGCCTCAAAGGATACACATTACCGAGCATATTTTCCGAGCCTGACAAACTCTCTTTCATACTCAACAACTAACATGCGACCTTTCTTCAAATCGAGAAACTCCTTATGCTTTTGATCGATGAATCGCTCACTGATGTATTTCTTTCAGAACTCTTCTTGAAAGAATTCCCATGTGACCTTTTCTCTCGAAACCACTGAAATCAACATCTTCCACCAATGATACGCTGCATCCCTCAACAATGAAATAGCACACTTCAGACATTCATCAGGTGTGCAAAATAGTTCATTGAATACTCGGTTGGAATTCTCTAGCCAAAATTTCGCTCTTTCAGGATCATCATCGACATTGGCCCTAAATTCCTCGGCTCCTTTCTTTCGAATTCTACCTACTGGGGTTTTATGAAATCTCAAAAAATCTATTCCTTGAGCCACTTGAGGCACGGGTTGGGAATTTAGAGAGGGTGGAAGAGGTTGAGCATTCGGGTTCATTCAAACAAACTCCATGTACCAGGCATCCATCATGTGGAGAAAGGCTTCTCTGCCTCCTTCTCCTCTACTAACAGTCGTGGCTCTACTATCAAACAGCACTGCTCATTCAGCGGAAACAGGCGCGTTACTTTCAACATCATCCGCCACTGCTTTAACGGAATCTATTTACTATATGAAAACACATTTTTAATTCGTCAGGAGTCGCTACATGATAAATCGTAATTTATACATATTTCTATCCCATGCTTAGCATGTTTTATGGATGATTTTTCCTTAAAATTGGTGAATTCGATGCTCCTAATGCCTTAATTTCATGTTTTATACTTAGGTGAGCATAGGGAAGTGAAAGGAACGAGAAACGGGCCAAAAACGAAGAAAATAGGCCAATGCACGGGCAGACCACACGGCCGTGTCAATTTGGTAGAATCGAAGCACAACTCACACGGGTAGACCACACGCCCGTGCCTATTTAACAGGCCTGACCACGGCCTGATGTAATCACGCACGGACGTGCCACACAGGCGTGTCCCTGTCGAGCCCAAGTTTAGTCCAATTTAGAAAAGGCCAATTTTGAGGGCTCTTAGGCTTTCCAAAGCCTATAAATACACCGTAAATGAGGAGAAAAAAAGGACGCATAGGAGGGAGCAAGGAATTGTTCAAGGAAAGCCAATTGATCCATCTCAGAAGCCGGATTCACCATCAAGACTGAAGAACTCCCTTCAAATTCCCTCAGGAGTTTTGGGTTTTCTTATGTTTTGTTATTTTTATTCTTTTGAGATGTTTTCTTTCATTAGTGTGAACTAAAACCCCTAAATACCTAAGGGGAATAAAACCTAAGATAGATCTTGTTATTATTATCTGAATTGTATGATAAATATTAGACTTGTTCTTAATTATGTGTTCTTAATTCTTGTTTTGATATTCCAGGATATTGATTCAAGTTAAACTCTTATTCAGAGGAGGAATAGATCCTATCTCAGAGTAAACTTGTCATAATTAAGCGGAGTTGGTTGCACGCCAGAGATAGGGTGACAAGATTTTTTCAGATTAGGGTGAAACCTAATAAGGGGGTCCATAGATCGAGTTAACGCAACCTTAAGGAGTTAATTAGAAAGAGATTTCAATTATTCAACTTAGGGTTAGACGTTGTTAGTCTCAAGAGAGATAATAATATAACTTAGGGATTTCTATGGATCAAGTCAAATGAATAAATCGTCCAATTCAGAGTCAAATAACAAGTGAAGTCTAGGTGGATTTTTCCTTAGGTATTCTCTCAATCAATCGAGTTTTCCAAAAGTAATTCCCCAATTCTATTTTCTGTGAATTCTTAGTTTAGTTAATTAGTTAGTTAAAACAAACCTCATTAATCTTAGGCTAGATAATAAAAAGATAGTTATTACTAGTACTTTTAGTTCCTATGGGTTCGAAAATCTGGTCTTGCTAAAGTTATACTACTATTCGATAGGTACACTTGCCTTCATCGTGATAATAGTTAAGTTTCAAGAACGATTCATTATAAATATTTAAAACCTGTTACGAATATCACGTACCGCCACACTATCATAATATATGTATGGCATGTATAGCTGGACTCATACACATGCTACGTTAGTCCAAGAGCCGATTAAACCTACCTTCAAATTATCAAACTTTCTTTGGGCATTCCACACCAATTTCATGTTTATTTATCATCTCACCAACCTACCTTCAAATTTCACATTTTCACCACATTTATTGCATACTTATTAACCATATCTCCCTCACCAAATGTACATATCATCCATCACACTCATCAACAATCAACCATAACCATTTAAAGCATCAACATATTTGCATGCATGCATTGATAAATAGGGTTACAACCAAAAATAATCAATATGAGCCACCTCTCATGGCCATATACAAAATAATCATGATACCAACATAAGCCAACACATTTGGCTAATCAATATGACACATAACTAAAAGACCAAGTCCCTATACATGCCATACTCAAAATGATAAGGCTAGCTATACCCAAATGTTATATTGATAGTGTGATAAAATTTACGACATTCTCCAGTCCTCGAGTTAGCTTGGTGAAACTATAAGAAAAGAAAAGGAAAGGGGGTAAGCATAAAGCTTAGTAAGTTCACATGCAAATAAAAATGCAACTTAACAAACATAAATCATGCATTTAACACAACGAACATAACCTTGCGTTTTATTAAATCTCATGAACTTATTTCTCATATATATATATGTATACATGTTCTTACCACAAGCTCATCATATTTCATGTTATTTACATGAGTTCGATGTACGTACCTTTGCCACTTGCACATCATAAATTACTTTCTTGTCTTAATGCAGTCATTAAGATTGCTCATTGAACTTCTCTTGAATTACCCGTTGAACACTCAAAATACTATCACACACATCGGAAACTTGTACCTAATTGCCTCCTATGTAGCCAGTGCTACTCCATATCTCAGACCACATGTTGCTAACTTAAGAGCTACTCACCGAAGTGCTCATTCAGGCCGTCAGGTATCTACAACACATGCCGGACTACCTCGCCATTAATAGTATATACGATACCAGTACCCGGACGCCAAAACATGTGTCATACATATCACGAACTTAGACCACAACTCAATGAGTTCGGATGTCACATATATCATACACTCAGACACAACTCAATGAGTTCAGATTACATAATTCCTAGTGACATGTAACTTGTATCCTAACTATTCCTAAGGTTCAGACGGATTCTTTAATACCATATTTCTGTAGAACTTGCTCGTAACGTCGATTTCAATGCTCATAGTACCAAATCGCATATTCATGAAGAAATCAAAGCATAATTCATGATACAATTTAAGCAATAACCACATGATACAACATCACATTAAATATGTATGTACTTACCATACATGCAATCTTAAAGCATTTAAAGTATGGCATATGTTGCATTATTTGCAAATAAAATTACCTCTGTACAAAAATGATAGAAACAAATCTAATCCTCGTAAACATTGTTCTTCCCCCGATCAAGACCCGAATCACGTTTTTCTTGATCTATAATGCCAAATTTAACTTTCTTAATACACATATTACTCATATCGACTCATAATATATACTTTGGTAAAATTACCTTTTTACCCCTAATTTTTCACTTATTTACATTTTAGTCCCTAGGCTCGTAAAATAAAATTCATGCAATTTCTTAGTTATCCAAGCCTAGCTGATTCATAAATTATCTCATATCAGCCCATATTTTTCTTTATTTCACCCTGATTCATATATTATCTCATATCAGCCCATATTTTTCTTTATTTCACCTTTCTACTACTCATTTTTACATCTTTTACAAACAAGTCCTTTTTAGGTGTTTTCACCAAAAATCACTTGGCAAAAGATGTTTATCACACATCAAACATTCATATTCCTCCATTAAACATCAAAATACAACCATGTTACACATGGGTCAAATTTCATGCATGAACCCTAGCTCAAAATAATGGTAGGAATGGATAGATCATGCTTCAATGACTTCAAAAATGCAAAGAACATAAAAAACGGGGCTAGGAAGCACTTACAATCAAGCTTGAAAAGTTGAAAACCATGGCTATGGAACCCCTGTAAAATTCAGCTGTGGCTTGAAGAAGATGGACAATATTTTCACTTCATTTTCCCTTTTTATTCATTTATTTACCAAATGACAAAAATGCCCTTAAGGCCTTTCTTTCAAATTTTTCCTATTCATGCCCAATTTTGTCTAAATTTTTAGAATTTGGTCTAATTACTATTTAAGGACCTATAATTAATAATCTAATACAATTTCATGCTTAAAGCTTCTAGAACACAAGTTTTGCAACTTATTCAATTTACTCTTTAATGTTAAATTGGACATCTTAGGCATAGAATTTACTCGTGAAAATTTCAAAAAAGCATGCAATCATATCATGGACCATCAAATAATCATAAAATAATCATTTTTATTCTGGATTTGTGGTCTCAAAACCACAGTTTCGACTAGACTCTAATTCAGGATGTTACAAAGTGTCATCAGGTTTACTACAACCTGTATTGATTTCTGAGTGGAAATGGGATAGAGTTACAATGGATTTTTTTTGGGATTGCCTTTAACTCAAATAAAGAAAGATACTATCTGGGTTGTCGTAGATCGAGTAACAAAATCTGCTCATTTCATATCGATTCGTACAGATTACTGACTTGACAGATTAGCTGAATTGTATATTTCTGAAATTGTTCAGTTACACGGGGTGCCATTATCTATTATTTTTTATAGAGATCTGAGATTTATGTTGCGATTCTGGAAGAAATTGCAAAAGGCTCTGGGAACAAAGTTCAATTTTAGTATTACTTTTCATCCTCAGACTGGCGGTCAGACCAAGAGAGTTATTCAGATTCTTGAAAACATGTTAAGATGTTGTAATTTAGAGTTTAAGGGCAGTTGGGAAAAATATTTACCGTTGATTGAATTCACATACAATAACAGCTTTCAAACGAGTATAAGGATGGCACTGTACGAAGCTTTGTATGGTCGCAAATGTCAAACTCTGTTATACTGGACTGAATTGAGTGAGAAAAAGATTCATGGGGTTGAATTAATCAGAGAAATTGAAGAAAAAATGAAAATGATTCGTGACAATTTGAAATTAGCTTCCGATCGATAGAAATTATATGCAGATTTGAAACATAAAAAATTGAGTTTCAAGTTGAGGACCGAGTATTTCTAAAAGTGTCACCATGGAAAAAGGTTCTTCGATTCAGTCGTAAAGGAAAGTTAAGTCCGCGGTTCATCGGGCCGTATGAAACTGTTAAAAGAATAAGACCTATAGCTATCGATTGTTGTTACCGTCAGAACTTGAAAAGATTCATAATGCCTTTCAAGTTTCTATGCTACATCGATATAGATCTGATCTGTCACATGTTATCTCTCTGATAGTTGTTGAAATTCAGCCTGATATGTCGTATAACGAAGAACCGATCCGGATCATAGCTCGTGAATTCAAAGAATTGAGAAATAAACGCATAGCCTTAGTAAAGGTTCTTTGGCATAGGCACAAAATTGAAGAAGTTAAGTGGGAACCCGAGGAAGCTATGCAAAAATAGTACCTTAACCTTTTCATCGGTAAGATTTTCAGGGATGAAAATCCCTAAAGGGGGGAGAGTTGTAACAGCCCGTTTTTAGGTCAAATTGGAACAGTACTTTTGGGACCACAAATTTGAAGTCAAAATATTTATTTTATTATTTTAATAAGGTCTACAGCATGATAGATTAATTATGTGAAAGTTTCCTTAAGAAATTTTACTGTTTAAATGCTTAATTCGGTAAAAAGGACTAAATCGCGTAACGCGTAAAAGTTGAGTTCAATTGTATAAAAGTATTAAATAGCTATGGTTTATTAATATGGAAGTACTTATTATGTAATTAGTCCATTTATAATGTAAGTGGACAATCTTGGACATGTTATAGGTGGTTTTCTAATGTTTTATTAAAGGTTAATATAATAAATTAGTAAAAAGGTTAATTTTAATTAAACAAATTGTATCATCTTCTTCCATTATCTCTTCATCACTGAAATTAGAGAAACAAAATAGCCATTGGAGATTTTAAGGTTCGTCCAAGCTATTTTTGCTCATATGGGTACAGTTTTTGCTCGGTTTTTAATGATTTCTACGTTTTAAAGCTCGTTGAAACTTAATCTAGCTAGCACGTACCTTCGTTTTTGAAATTGTTATAGATTTTAAATAATTCCATGGTTGAATACTTGATTTCTTTGACGTTTAATGATAGATTATGCAAGCTTGATGATAGTTTTAGAAGTTTTATAAAGTGATTTTTAACAAAAATGTCAAATAGGGATTAAATTGTGAAAATGTAAAATATGGTAGTTAAAAGTGTGAAATAATGAAATATATGGGCTGCTAGTAGTATATAGGAAATTCAGCTATTATGGGTTATAGCCTATATGTGTAATTTTTCATTTTTATGTATTAAGGACTAAATTGTAAAGTAGTCAAAAGTCTAGGGGTAAATTTGTAATTTAGCCAAAATGAATGTTTTAGGCTAAATTGAATTGAATGAAAGTTTGAATGAGTTAATTTGATATCATAGAGATCAAGATAAGCAAATACCAAAACTAGGTCGGGGAAAACGAAAAGTGGACGAATAGTTGATAGTTTTACTTAAGGTTATGAGGTAAGTCCATATAATTAGAATCTAAATTCTATATATATATATATATATATTTGAAAATATTTGAAATGAATATTGTAATTGAGAATTTGATATACTTGAATTACAAATGTATTGTTGATATGTATTATAATGTATTTGTTACTGAGCCCCATTTAAACTATATAGATTCATTGGATACGAGTGACATATTACTCAGATTACCGTTTTGGTCGAGCTCCTGCATTTGTTGCGGACTCATCACAGCTCATATGAGCTTACCGATATATCATCTCGTAAGAGCTTACTGTTTTCAGCTCATTGGAGCTTACCGTTTCAGCTCGTATGAGCTTACTATTCAGCTCTATAGAGCTTACCGTTTCATCTCAATAGAGCTTATTGTTCATCACCTAAGGAGGAGCTTACCGATTATGGCTCGAAAGAGCAAATATGATAATGAATTGATGGATAACTGACATTATTCACTCGAGTATCCTTTGAAGTTCTAATAAGTTCAACAGGCCTAAATACTGTTTATACAGATAAGTTACAGGTTATAAGTGTTATTAATGTTATATATATGATATGTGAATTTGGACTGATACAAGGTATTGTATTAATGGATGGTTTCGTGAAATTGTAAAATGACTAACATGTGATGTATACTTGTGATTAGGTGTTCCTTAATCGAATTGTTGGCATTTTTAATGCTGCTTTGATTATGTATAAATGGTAAGTTTAATTCTGCATTATACCTTACTAAGCTATAAAGCTTACTCTGTTTCTTTTTCCATGTTTTATAGAGGCTCGATAGTTCGCTCGTTTCGGGCAAGTCGAAGTTGTACATCACACTATCCAAATTCCGATTGGTATTTTGAACTTGTGAATATATGTAAATATGGCATGTATAGGCTAGTTTGAATGAAGTTAGTTATGTTACTTGATATCATGGCTTGGTATGTTTTTGTGTATCAGTTAAGCCATGTGATTTGGCTTATTTTGGTACTTTTTTTTTAATTACGTGTCCAATTATAGTATGTTTTGGTAAGGTAATGTTTGAATGAAAATATGCAACTGAAGTATTGATATGTATTTGCTAGATGAATGGATAATGCATTGTATTAAATGGGTAATTGAATAACAATTTGAATTGGTATATAATGTGTATTGAAATGGTTATTTTGGGTAGTCAATTGAGTTGTAAAATGTGATTATTTTAGATGAATGGTTGTGCTTTTAGGGTGGCAAAATGACTTTACAAATAGCTTATTTTTGTCCACACAGGTAGAGACATGGGCGTGTGTCTCAACCATGTGCGACACACGATCATGCTGCATAGCCGTGTGTCCCTTGGGGTACCCTTTCAAATTAAGTTAGTATACCCTACAGGTTTGGCGCGGCCTAGACATACGGGCGTGTCTACTGGCCGTGTGTAGCCCACGAGCTAGCACATGGGCATGTGGCCAGCCGTGTAACCCAAGTCAGTAACCTCTTTAGTTTTCCACGGCCATGACACACGGGCGTGTCCTTGGCCGTGTGACACAAGTCAGTATGTATGCCCTATTTTCACACGATCTCAGACACGGCCGTGTCTATCAGCCGTGTGAGGCACACAGCCTGTTCACACTGGTGTGTGATACTTGAAATGTTGAAATTTTTCTAAGTTTCCAAAAACTTTAATATGTTACTGATTTAGTCCCGAATGCATGTTTTAAGCTTCGTATGCTCGTTTTAAGTACATATTAAATGTGGTTGAACGATAGTTATTGAAATAAGATGATAATTGATAAAAGATTGCTCTGAATTAAGTTACAAGTCTGGTAATGCCTCTTAACCTATTCTGATGACGATTACAAGTTAAGGGTGTTACAGTTAGCCCACTAAACTAGTAACTTAACTCGGATACTCAAGTAACTACACCACATCGAAGGCATCATAGATGTATAACTACGGCACCAAAGTGCAGACAAGAACACAAATGTGCAAACAGGGGCACCGAAGTGCAAATCCCGTACAAGCGCGCATTCTAACCCTATTGGCATGCCAATTGTATCCTAGTGATTACTACGTTCAAATGGGCATTTCATGTAATCCATTTCCTTAAACATATTTATTAGTCAAAGGCACTTCATTGTTTCCATACACATGATATAATATCAATACATATATTCATACTATCAATGTGTCATCACAAAGATTAACATCATCTATAATCACTTTCATATTTCCCAATACACATGCTGTAACAATTCATAATCATGTTGAAATCACATATATATCATATCTCATAAATATTTATTAGTTTTCTAATAAATCTTTTCTCACCTTATATTTAGTTATAGTATTTTGAATTTCATCTCACATTTTAAACATCATATATAAGTATATACATTCATGAATCAGCATTAACATTATTTATATTTATAGGTATGTACAATTCTATACGTACGAGCTTACTTGGCTAAATTGCAGAAAAGTCAAAGTATAAGGGCTTTATGGTAATTTTTTATTCTCCTCGATTTTCTACCCGATCTTGATCTAAATTAATAATTTAATTTAATCTATTGATTTAGACAGTAAAACAATGTATTTTATGCAATTTAGTCATTTTTGACATTTTTATAAAATTACCCCTAAAGTTTAACTTTTATTCAATTTATTCCCTAGGCCCAAAACATGCACATTAACCATTTTTAATAGTTGAATATTCATGGCACCCATATGAGCCCATATTTTCAAAAATTTCATATTAAATCCTTATATTTTAACTATATAACAATTTAGTCCCTAATTGATAAATTCATCAAAAATCACTTAACAAAATTCTTTCACATAACAACTAATAACTCAAATTCATCATTTAACATCTAAAATCATAAGGTTCATCAATAAAAACATTCAATATATTTAATAGTTTCAAAATCAAAGGTACGGGTTAGGTGAAACTAGTTGCAACAATCTCAAAAACAATTATTAGAAACGAGTGGAAAATGGCTTACCTTGCATGAATTGAAGCATGGTCGAACCTTGGTTCTTCTTGCTATGGTTTTTCAGTGATGAAAATATGAAATGAAGAAAGAAAACCCTTTTGTTTTCTTACTTTATTAACTTTTATTTCTTTATTTTGTCTTTTATCTTTTAATAATATTATTATAACATATAAAACCATATAAAATTAACAGAAAATAAGATTTAACCGCCCACCAAGTTAAGAATGGGTAATTTACCCATTAAGGCCATCCAATTATAATTTTTTAATCAATTTAACACCTTTAAACTAATAGCGATTAATTTTTTTAACTTTTACAATTTAGTCCTTTTTGCTTAGTTAATTATCAAAACGTTAAAATTTCTTAACAAAAATTTAATATATACCACCTTAACGACACTCAGTAAATATTTATAAAAATATTTATGGCTCGGTTTATAGAAACAAGGTCCCGATACCTTATTTTCTAAAACCACTTGACCCTAAGGTTAAACCACTTGAACTTAATAATTCGCTTATATAACATAAATTATCAAATCAAAAAATACTTTCAAACTATATTTGACTCGTAAATATTAAATACTAATATTTACGAACTTACTCGTCGAATTTGGTTGCCCCAAAACCACTGTTTCCGACACCACTGAAATACAGGATGCTACATGTCCTTAAAGTCAAGCGGTTTTGGAAAATGAGATTTTGGGAAATCGTTTCTATAAACTAAGTCTGTGAATATTTTATTAAGTATTTACGGTGTGTTATTAGAATCATATAAAAATTTGGTTAACAAATTTTAATGTTTAGATAGTTATTTAAAGAAAAAGGATTAAATCATAAAAATTGTAAAAGTTAATTGCTATTAGATTATATAGGCTAAATGAGTATAAATGAATAATTTAATGGTTTTAAATGGAAAATATGCCATAATCATTGATGATAAATGGTTTGTAGTGGGATTTAATGAATTGCATATTAAAAATTTATTTTATTAAAATAAAAATGTTAATAAGCATGAAATGTCTTGATCTTCTTCTTTCTTGATTATCTACCACCAAAACACCATGGAAAAAAGAATCAAGATTCGGCCATTAATGTTCTCATGCATGGTAAGCCATTTTTCATCCGTTTCTTATAATTTTTATGTTTTTGAGATCATTGCAAATAGGTCGAACTAACCCGTATCCCCGTTTTCAAAACTGTTAAAGATTTTAGAACTTTTCATTGATGAGTTTGTAGTGTCTTGAAGTTTAATGATAGATTTACAAGTTTGATAGTTAAATATGACTATTTCGTAAAGTGATTTTTAGTGATTTTAATGTTTAGGGATGAAATCATTTAAATGATAAAATTTAATGTAGATAGTGTGAAATAATGAGAAATATGGGTTGTAATGGACCTCTAGAAGAATCAGCTAACATGGTTTTTCATTGATTACGGTTAATTTGTGAATTTCGGGTTTAGGGGCTAAATTGCATAAAATTTAAAATATTGGGGTAATTTTGTAAAATGATATTGTAAGGGCTTAATTGTATAAAATTGTTTATTTAAGTGTTGAAATGATATTATTTGAATGGAAATATTAGTTAGATCACAAAACGAACCAAACGGATCTAAACCGAGGAAAAGCTAATGTGTTAGATTAGTCGTCAGCTTTATTTTTACAATTGTATTTATCGAGGTAAGTTCGTATTTCATTATAAAATATTACGTTTGAATTTATAAGATTAATTGATATCTTTATATAAATATTTATGTATTGATGATTAAGATTATTTTGATTTGAGAAAAGGAAAGGATCGTGATTGAAATACGTCATGGTATTATACTCAAAAAGGAAAAGACCATGGTTGAAAGACAGCATGGCATTACATTTGGTATTTCTGAATCTATGAAAAGGTTGAAAAGGAAGTTATCTGAAAAGGATAACAAATGAAAAGGTTGAAAGGAAGCTATCCGAAAAGGATAACAACTGAAAAGGTTGAAAATGATGTATTCGAAAAGGATATCAAAGGAATAGATTGAAAAAAATAGCAATGAAAGGTCGGTATCTCACCCTTTAACCATTCGCTATTCAGGTAACATGTTTCAAGTGAGATATGTATCATAAGTATGAATATGAGATGAATGTTTTGATTAGAATAGTTTGATAATGAATATTAATGCCTTGGTGTAATTATATGTTTCATATGTCTATAAATATGTTATCTAGTTATATTTATGGTGTGTTTAGAGAATTAAATGGTATATGAGTACTTTCTGAATATTCGATATTGTTTCATTTGGTTTAACAGGTAATTAAAGTTTTAAAAGAGGACATGGATATGTAAAATGATTCATGGTTCTGAAAGATGATATAGATTTATATTGAGATGTGTACTTGAAATGAAAAGAAATCATTTATTGAATATATGTGATGGATGAAATATGTAATTGAAATGCTTGTTATAAAATATGTCATAAATTGGTAGGATTTACATGTGTTATTTCATCTACTGACCTTGTAAGGTGGTGTGTATAGGAAAGGAAATTTTTCTTATGACATAATAAAACTATGCTTGGTTTCACATAATGTGTTCAGTAAGTTTCAGTTTTCTTTATACGAGCTTACTAAGCACTAGTTGCTTATGTTGTTGTTTTCTCTGTCTTGAAAATCGTCTAAAAGCTAAATCGATTGAAATCTCATCGGAGCACCATCACATTATCCATTCATCATATTGGTAGTTTTGGTTAACGATTATAAATGGTATGTAATAGGAGTTTTTATGCTATGTACCAATATGGTGTGGTTGAGGTTTACTTGCCTATATGTCTTGATGTTGGCTTATATATGTATATATGTAAGTATGTGTTTTGGACACTTGTGAATATCTTGAGACTTAAATGGTTTTTGGTTCATTAAAGTGTGAATGAAGTGGTTAAATGGTAGCTGTATGATGTAAGTTTAAAGTATGAGTTTATGACATTGATTTGAGCTGATTAGGATGTTGACTTGTGGTACCAATGAGGGTACATTGGATAGACATTTAGATTAAATGATATATGTGTGTTTTGGCAATTTGGTATGTTTGAGTGGTGTCAAGCTTATGTATGCCTTAATGTTTATAGTTAATGGACTGTAATTAATGGTATAAATTGATAGGTTGTTGAACACTTATGCATGCCTTGTGATGATAGGTAAACCATGGTTGAATGACATGTAGTTTGAAATGGATTTGGTACGCTTGATATGTGCTTAATTAATGAACTTGAGATGTTGGTTGGATTGATTTTGGTGCATGAATTGTGGTGCCTTTTGCTGGCACATTAGTTAGGTTTATAGAATGGTTGTTTTGGTATGTTTTAAGTATGTTTTAAAATGTTTTGGTCAAGTGAAAATGATTGGAAATGGTATGGTTTGTTGTGCAAAAATAGTGTGATTTTTGACTTGTTTTAGGGGCAACTTATGCTGCACACGAGCTGTCACACAGTCGTGTGTTTCAAGTCAGTATGCTACACAGTCTAAGGCATGGTCTACGACACGGCCATGTGTCTCAATATTGAATGCACACACAGTTTGGAACACGACCTGTGGCCCTATTTCAAATATCCACACGGACAGACACAAAGGCTGGGACACGGTTGTGTGTCTAGACTTCGAACATCCACATGGCCTGGGCTATGTCAGATGGCCTGTCCACACAGCCGTGTGACCCCTATTTCTAAAATTTTTCAAATTTTTCATGATATTTCTATTTTGATTCAAATTAGTCCCTATTTGTTTCTAAACTGTTTTTAGGGCCCCATAAACTCAATTTATGGCCTGTAAGTATATTTTTACTATAGTTAAATTGAGTTTTTAAATGATAATATTTAAATTGCATAATTGTTTCTATTTTGAAGTTGAATGTTTTATTTCGTAGGTAATACTTCGTAACCCTATTCTGGTGAAGGAAATGGGTTAGGAGTGTTACAGTAGTGGTTACTGAAGTTTAAATTCGTGGCAAAAATCGATAAATGTCCACCCATAAATGTTTCGGATACATCATAGTAGGAGTTTTGTAACAAGCCAGTGAACCCACCGCACAACCATGTAGTAGGACTTTCTGTTTCAGCTTCGATTCCAATATTAGTCACAACGGTGGCCGAAGATGAGTTAGATCTATCAACCTTGGAAAACTAGAAATGTAACTCGATTACAACATTTTTCCTTGAGTAGTGCAATGATATGACAGCCTCGATCTCGAGCTCATCTTTCACATCAAATAACTTATACCTATAGGGGTCAACGAAAGCAAGATATCTACATTGTAACCTCGAAATTCTTCCTCGGGTCGAACCCCCCACTTTCTTCCTAATTCTAGTCCATAGCTCATGCAATTGAATGGCACGATTGAATGCCAATTCCACGGACTGGGTTCTTGCAAATACCACCCCGACTTTTGTATTATAGATTTTACCATCGTAGTGAATAATGGATTTCACTTATCGACTCATTTCAATATCACTTACGAATTGGATGAGCAGAAGAAAAAAAATCAGTAGACGGTTGTCCAAAGAAATGCACATGAATCTCGCAACTCAACTCTTTAATGTTTGATATGAATTTTGCTGTATGCCTAAGTTAAGAATATTTTCTTACTTTAATAGGAAAATAGTACAAGGAAAGAAGGAATGTATGCCCCAAAATCCATTTCTGAATACGTGCTTTCATCGAATAATGATGATAAAACACAAAATATTACTAAAAATTACATTTCACAAGTCATATAATTTCATTAGAAGTGTACTTCAGAGGGTATTATGTGCCTTATAACATGCTTCAAATATACAAAAAGATTCTTGGGGTCACGTACTTTTTTCAGTAGAGAAGAAAAATAAAAGAACCTGACCCCTCATATTTTTAAGCAGATTTTAAACATGTTTTGAATATCTTTGATAAAGACACTAGTCCTACGGTGAGTTTTCAACCTCGGGAATTTTCTACTTTGCAATCCCACCCTTTCCCTGCGCCTAGAAAAAGGGTCTCCCACTCCATAATTTATCATCCCTCAAACATCTTCTCCCCCAACTTATCTATCCCTCCACTATTCAACATTGCCCAGTGTTAAAAATTCTGGTCGCTAATAAAATTTAGACCGTTCGAGGTATTCTTGAGTCGTCGATAATGCGATATTACTCAAGACACATACATTTCAAATATCCTATCGAGATGGGACTATTACCTTCGAAACCTGTCTTGGGGAAGTTGGGTTCCTGATTGATTTTGCTTTGTACGATCACGGGTGGAAGTCTACGTAGAAGTCTCAATCGACGGTCGTTATGCGACCATGAATCGGGGTATAACGGGGGAGCCAGTTGACGGTCGTTACGCGGCCATGAGCTCAAACTTTTCAAGTACCTGGAAATGTTGTCTTCTAAATACCATATAGAAATTTGATGGCATAATAATACAGAAAAATTGTGAGGCTTCTCGCTATAATCGGTGTAATTCTTTTCTCAATTTCTAGACAGTCGGCACCATGAGCAAAATCCGATTCGATTCGAAAAACTCGATAAATTTTTCAAATTTTGAATTAAATAGTTCGAGTTATTTGAGTTAATCAAGTTATTTGGATAAACTCGAGTGAAAAATTAAGTTTTTGGGTTTAACTCGAATATGAATTACACAATTCGAGTTATGCAAAAATTCGAATAAAAAAAGACAAAACTACGCCGTTTTGATAAATGTTTACCTTTTCTAAAGTTAAAAATCAAAACTATTAAGTTAAAAGGCAAAACTACGTTATTTTGATAAATGTTTACTCATTAATTTAAAAGGCAAATCTATTATACTGTTTATGTAGTTAAATAATTTTGTACTTCGTTTACTAGTTAAATAATCGTTCAGGTAAACGCAACATTGAGTATAAATAATAAGATTTTTTAACTCGACTCAACTTGACTCGAAAATTTTTTACTCGATTCGATCTGATTTGAAAAAAATTCAAATTAAGTTTGGTTGCTAAAATAAGATTCGTCAACTCGACTAACTCAAATTTTTTTTACTCGATTCGACTCGACTGAATCAAATACTCACCCCTACCTTTAACCTTCCTTCTTATCCAAAGGCCGACACCACCATGGACGCAGGAGAACTCTTAGGTGGGGAACGACTATTACAATGCAGTAAAGGTGATGCTCCTTTCGGGGTGACAATGGTTGTCGTTATTAAACAACCTATTAATAACTACAATTATTGCCAAGCCGACCCGAGTTTGACCTCTACTATGCCAGAACATCTGCTCTTTGCCTAAGAGCCCTCTTATGTACACCTTGGTGTCAGCCTTCGAATAAAAATGAAAGGTTAAAGATACCAACTTCTTGGAAATAGAGAAAAAAATCACATTGATTACATCGGGAATCCCTCTATTTTTCCCTATGATTATGACCTCAATCTTATGTATGATATATATATAAGGTATCATTTGCAGGCATCCAAAAAGTTCGAACTCATAACTGCATAATGGCCGTCAACTGGCCCCGGGTTATACCCAAGTCTGTGACCACATCATGATCGCCAACTGGGACCTCCACCTAGGCTTCGACTTGTGACCTTATCAAGCACTGTCACCCCAAAACCTGACTTCCCCAAGATGGATATTTGAGTTAATAGTCCTATCCAGCCATGACATACGAAATGTATGTGTTCTAAGGTGCGTTATCACATTCTCGACCCCTCAAATCTACCTATAAACTTTCGCGATGTCAACCCTAAACCCTTTAAAAACCCTAACCCTAGCAAAAACCTTAAATTTAACATAATTTCCCTTTATCTCTAAAAAAAAGGTCTATTTTCCTAAATTTAAAAAAAATAGCCTAAAAGACCATATAAAAAAAATCGACATATATAGTTAATTTAGCCCAACTTTTTCTCTCCAAAAATGACCTAAAATCCTAAATAATTTTTTTTGACATATATAGTTAATTTATCCCAACTTATCATTTTAGAATTATAGAAAATGAATCACTTATCTGCGATTGCATAGGATTCACTGCACACTCATCAATTTCCAAGATAATCTTACCCTTTTTCTCTTTTACAATTTAGAGCCTTACATGCAATAAATAACAATGAGCAACTTTCACCAACTCATGTAAATGCATTTTCTTGTTTTTTTGCTCTTTTCTAAACAAATATCATTAGAATCACGTTACCAACAGATACATGGATCAATGACCATATAAAGGTTCCGAAAACCAGATCCCTAAACAAAGTGTAACCTTGTACATTCAATAAAAGCAGAAATGGAAGAGGAATCATCACCTATAACACAGGCCTCAGCCATTAATGGGAACCATTAATGCGAATGGTTCCCTTTACCTACGGTCCTCCATTTCCACTGGTACTCTCAGTGATAAACAAAAGGGAGATAATTAGGCGCTAAAAAAAAGAGTTCAAACTCTCAACTTACATAGATTTCATATGATGCTCGAACATAAGGCATTCATTTTCATTTTGAATTTTCGCCACACTTCATGACTCAAGATTCAGAATTGGATTGGTTAAATTAATAGATCTTTAAGATGTAAACGTGGCCTCTGACTGTTGTGTTGGACTCTTGCTAGACGCTGACGCTCCTGCTGAGCTTTCAATCAAGCAGCTTTACGAATCTTCAAAAGGCTAGTTCTACCCCTACCTTTGCTTGAAGAACCTTTCTCCAATTTACGGGTGAAAATAGTCTCGTTTATATGCTCTTCGTCCTTCATAAGTATCGGATTAATTGTATTTCTCTTATTGTCCAGCTCTATCAATTACTCGGTTGGGCCTCCAGAACCTCGAGATTTTGTGGATCATAAGGGTCGTATTCGGCCTTTTTCTCTAAGTTCTAGTGAACTGGCTCACCAGAAGCCTTCACTTTCCTCTTGATTGCTTCTTTATCCACAACCTCTTGATTGTTTTTTGCTCTTACCCTTTTATTGTTAAATCTAAAATTGACTAAAGAATTATTTGGAAGTTTACATTATTTGTTTAAAAATTATATATTTGTTGCATTGCTTTTGTTTTGTTTCTCATCTCCTAGACCCAGTTTATACTTTAGGGGCCATACAAGACATTTATAATATTTTTTACTTAAGCAAAGTCTGTACTTTTTGGCTATTTTACTCAGCTAACCTAAAAATAAATAAAAATTTATAAAAATTACTCTATTTGAAATATTATGATGGAAATAACTTGAAATCTCCACTGTCGGGCGGTGTCACTATCTCACCTATAACAACCCAATTTTCAGTGGTGACGGAATAGTAGTTTCGGGACCAAAAATTTTTGTCGTGTCGGCTAGTAAATATTATTTTAGAATATTTATAGAGTCATCAAAGTAGTATTAAAATTTGGTTAAGAAATTTTAACGTTTAGATAGTTAATTAAAGAAAAATGACTAAATTGGAAAAAGTGCAAAACATGGTAATTCTATCATTTAGGTGATCAAATGGTTTAATTAATAAATGAGGAAGCAATTAAGTAGCAACTATGTCCTAATTAGTTGGGTAGGACAACAATTAAATTGAAAATGATAAAGTAACGTGTTTTCAATGGCAAATTTGTAAATTAAGGAAAGTTTAAGCAAAATTAAAGAATATTAAAGAAGGAATAAACAATTTATCTTCAATTTCACTTCATCTTGCTGAAAACACCATAGGAACTTAATTTAGAGGTTCGCCCATTGCTAACTCTTGCGTGTAAGTCCATTTTGATTATATTTCTTGTAATTTTTATGTTTTTGATATCATTGCAACTAGGTCCAGCTAGCTCGTACCTTAGTTTTTGAATCCGTTAAAAATTATAGAAGTTTTTGTTGATGAATCTTGAATTTTTTTTTATGATAACCATGTATTTGAAACATTGGTTGTGTTGTTTGATGATTTTTTGAAATGATTTCTTTAGATTTTGATTTTGAGGATTAAATTGTGAAAATATCAAAATTTTAAGGTTTGATAGTGAATTTGATTATTGAGGACTATTTAAGGGCTTAGTATATTCCACTAGAATATTTACTTGAGAAAAATGGTCAATTTAATGATTTTCGGGTAAAGGAACTAAATTGAAAAAGTTGTAAAAGTTAGGGGTAATTGTGTAAATTTGAAAAATAAAAAGGTATAAAACATAAAGGGAATTTGAAGGTGAAATGTAACCTAATAATTGAAGATTTTACATTTTAGATCAAGACGCAGTTGATACTCGTGGAAAAGGAAAATTTGTGGAATAGTTCTTAAACTTTTGCAACTACTACAATTCAGTCCAGGTAAGTTCATACAGTTTATGATTTAACATCTATATAAAATGTTTAATGATAGAATGTGATATAATAGATATATTTGATTATTAATTGATGAAAGTTATTTGAGAAAAGTTGTTGAAATTCAATACTTGGATCGAATTGAACGCGGGATGGAATACAATCAAGATAGGGTGTGTTGTGGGGGATTAGAATAGAGAATGTTGTGGAGTGATATGTATGTATGTTTCCCGAGTTGAACGAGGTTCAGTATTTGTTGCGAACTTTCTTGTTATACTATTTGTTTTGGTGTGTTTCAATTAGACTAGCTCTTATGAGCACTAGTCTGTTTTGGATGGATTAGCTCTTACGAGCACTGGTGTGTTTTGGATGGATTAGCTCTTATGAGCATCTGGTGTGTTTCGGATGGAATATGGATGTACTCTTATCCGTAATCAAGGTAACTTGTTTAGTAATTTTAATGTTTTTGTCATGTATTTGAGTTTGGAATTGAATTTTACGATTCACCGGTTGAGATTGTGGATGATAGGAAACACATATGGTTGTATTATTATTATTACTATTATTATCATTTGATTTGTTGTACTTATTTTAGTAAGATTTATCGTTTAATATGTCAAACTTATTGAGCTTCAATGAACTTACTTGTGTTATTTCTTGTTCTTGTAGATACTTTGGAAGGTTGGAAGGCCGGATCGACACTCAAGTCACACTATCCATATATTTCAGTAGTTTTTGGAATGTTCATTTTGGATTATATGGCATGTAATAGGCTTTTTGATATGTAAAATGTTAAGTATGACCTTAAGTGTAACTCATTAACTTATATGTTATATATGTGAATAAGGTAAGATGTTTCGACGCAAATATGAATGATATGTGTTAGTGCAATGTTGTGTTTGAGGTGTCTATGATAGGTACATTGGTTATGTGTTAGATTTGGTGAATTTATAAGTTGTGATTGATGTTTCAATTTGATGTATAATTGTATATACTTATGGTATCAATGAGGATACATTGGTTAGGCACTTAGGATGTTGATTTGGCATGTTTTTGGCTTGTTTAATGTCATTTTGAATAGGTCTTTTGGCTGGTAAATATATTGAGTCCAAGGAAGCTTGAAATGGTAAACTAGTCATTTAAAGTTCATTTTGGGTCCACACGGGCGTATGACTCAGCCGTGTGAGACACACGGCCTGGTGACACAATCGTGTATCATTTGGTGAGTTGTTTGGGGTGCAAGTTAGTAAGTTACACAGCCTAGCACATGGCCTGGCACGCGGGCGTGTGGGGAAATTTTGAGTGTTACACGACCTAGCACATGGGCATATGACATGCCCGTGTGACCCTACTCGAAGAGTTACACGGGTGAGGACACGGGTTGAGACATGGTTGTGTGTCCCTAGTTTGAAGGTTACACAACCATGTGACCCTTGAATCCAAATTTTTCTAACTTTTTCTTAGACTTTCCAAATGAATTCAATTTAGTCCAGAATTATTTCTAAAGTGTTTCTTGGGCTTGGGGGCTCAATATAGTGATGGTGTGTGTATGTATGAATAGTTTATGTTATGATTATCATATTGAATGAAATTAAGTTTAAATGTTCTAATTGTATGGTAATGCTCTATACCTCTAATCCGGCGAAAGATACGAGTTAAGCGAGTTACATCACCGCTGGTATCACCCTCCATCATCCCTTAATCATGCCTTAATCATTGTCCCATCCAATAAAAATGATTTTTTTTTGTGTCAGCACTGTAATGGACGACACTCATATGTATTTTTTTAAAATACCTTTAAAAAAATATGAGTATTCTACAATTTAAAAAAAAAAAAGAAAAAATAATATTTTGATAAGTGTCGTCATTGAAGTGGCCGACACTAGTTCAAAATTTTTAAAAAAATTATTCTTTTTTGTGCCAACGTTGAAGTGACCGGCACTGGTTCAAAATAAAAAAAATAGATTGAAGAGGAAGAGAGGTGCACTCCAATGGTGTTAGTTGGCCTGAACGACGTCAGTGATGGTTGACTGCATAATGTAGTGAAGGCGGTGGCTAGGGCAAATGGATAACCAAAGCCTATTTGTTACTAGAGTGAGCAAAACTCGATTCGACTCGAAAAAATTGAAAAAAAAATTAATTTCTAGTTAATCGTATTATTCGAGTCAACTCGAATTTTTTTTCGAATTTCGAGTTCGAATCGAGTTTGATTTCGGAATTCGAATAACTCGAATAATTCAAATAAATCGAATACCAAACTATAATATTTTACATTTTTACCCCAAACCCCCCAAACTTTTTTACCTTCCCCCCAATACTTTTACTCCCTTCCACTTTCCCCCAAAAACTTTTATTCCCATCCCATCCCACCCCCATCTATCCCAAACTCATTCCCCCCCCCTTTTTTTCTTTTTTGAATATTTTCCCACCATTTAGTTTCCCCCAAAATTTTACTCCCCCAACCCTCAAAAACTTTTACTTTTCTCCCTAAACTTTTAATTTTCACCCTTTACCCCAAATAAAAAATCATTCAAAAAATTTTCTAAACTTAAATAGTAATAATTTTATTTTTATATATTATTTATATTATTAAATTAAATTTCACATTTTGTACTATTTATATTATTGAATTGTTTAATCATATTAAATCTTTATAAAATTTTGTTAAATTTGAATTATTGATGATGCCATAAAATATTCGTGTTAAAATTTTATATTGGTATCAATTTCACATTTATCTTTAAAATAACTTTTATTAAAAAATCACATTTTTTATATTTAATTATTTTTTAATTTCAAAATACATAGTGACAAAAATAAAAAATAATTAAAACAACTAAGCAAGTAAAGTAGCTAACTCATTTATAAAAGATTAATAAATAAATTATGAAGAGATGAAAATTCATAACAAAATTTATTACAGTGGGTGACGGTGGTTACAAGAACCCAAAGTTTTTTTTTTAATTTAACTCGAACAAATATATTTGATTCGATTTAGTTCGAGCTCCATCTCACTCGACTCGATTCGAGAAAATTTCAAATCGAATTAAGATGATAAAATAGGATTCGTCAACTTGATTAACTGAAAATTTTTTCATTCGATTCGATTAGATTTGATTCAACCGAACGCTCACCCCTACCTGTGACAATTATTGAGTAGAGAGAGGACATGAGATGAAAACTCAAGAAAAGGGAAAATCTCTTTTAATTACCAATGAAATAACAATGTTTTAACATTAATGGTCCACTAAACAAATTTTAATGTTAATGGTCTACATCTATATGTATATATATTTTTTGGTGAATAGCAATAATGGGGTAAAGCCTAAACAACAAACGTGACTAGCACGACTCAAACCTAGGCCACACTTAGAATAATGAACACCGTTAACCATCAAGTTATCACATGAAGTTCTATATTTTGAAATAATAATAATGCAATGGCTTCCACTGAACACCAAATATTGGGGATTTTATGTTAAAAGTAAATTACTTTTTTTTTTGTTCACAAGAATTTTCATCTTTAATTAATGATATAATTAATTTTCATTTTTAATTATTTTATTTTTTCCAATTAGTTTCATAATAATAAAGTAAATAGGCCAAATGTTAATTCATTGATAATTGTAAGGGATTTTTTCTTTTTCATCTCTCTCTCCTCAATAATTATTACATATGGTTTTTGGTTGCTTTTTTATTTTTTATTTTTTATTTTTCATTCTTTATTTTTCTTCTTCCTTTTCCGTCTCTTTTTCCTTCTCTAATTGTTTTAGCCATCGCCTTCATTTCACTATGCAATTAACCAATGTCGACCACTTCAATAACAGCATCTATTAAAATGTTTTTTTCTTTTTTTTTAAATTGTAGAATACCCATATTTTTGCATTTGAAAAAAATTACATATGGGTGTCGGCCATTACAGTGTCAGCACCAAAAAAAGTCACTTTTTATTAGATGGATCAATCATTAAAGCGTGATTAGGGAATGATGGAAGGTGATGCCGGCAATGAGATGGCCAACACCGTCCGACATTGTAGATTTTAAGTTATATCTGTCATAGTTTTTCAAACAGTTAATTTTATAAATATTTATTTTTTTGAGATTTATTGGATAAAATAACCCAACTTTAAACTTAACTCAAATATAAAAATGTAACCTAAATCCGACCTGCCTATCTATATTTAATTTTTAAAAAATTATTTTCTCTATAATAATTTAAAATATAATGCATTGTACCTAGAAAAAAGTGAATGCAGTCTTCTTTTAAAAAGAAAAATTGAATACACATAAATGTTTCTGAACGGCCGGAGAAAACAAGAAATACGAATCATAAATAGTTTTGGCTTGTCGTTGAAATAGTGAGGACCTAACATCTGAGGGATTAGAGAGATATTTGAGTTCTTCGAAGATGCTAAGTTATAAATAACATCATGGATAATAATTTTTTAAGCAAAAAAATAGGCTGAAATGGCTAACATTTAGTTGATGTAGCATTAGGACTAACTAGACTACATGATAATTAACTCTAACCATCGAAGGATATAAGATAACATTTTTAAAACAAAAGAAATGTCCTTTTCTTTTAGGGTACATACAGTTTTGTGTATTTCACTCCTAATATGTCAGGGAGCGTTTATGTTGAAGATTTGTTTGATTGGATGGAAAAATAGAGGGATGGGAGGAAAAAAAAAAGTGAAAATAAAATAAATTTTGAATATGTTTAGTTGGAAAGAAAAGTAAAAGGAAAGAAAATAAATGATAATCATTTTTATCTTAATATATAAAAATCAATCATTTTAAATTAAAATGATGAGAAGAGAGAAAACAAAATAGATTTATATGTTGGTTAAAAAATATGTATTTTTTAAATATTTTATTTTATTTTATTTTTTTCTATTTTTCATTTCCACCAAACAATTGATGGACCAAAAAATAATTTTCTTTCTATTTTTCTATCTTTCTTATTAATCACACCTATAAAAAAGGAAAATTACATTTTTAATTTCTTAATTTTTTATCTCTTCAATTTTCAACCCTTTCAATTTTATTTCTAAAACAAAGCTTAAAAGTTTTAAACAATTCAGTCCTCAATTTTAGAAAAAAATTTCCTGGTCATTTACTAAGATCGAATATGATCATTTCAGTTTCATTTCTTAAGAAAACACTCGCAGCATTTGTTTTCAAATAAATCTCACCTCTGGGTTAAAAGTACTTGCCGTCTTCTACCAATTACTACAAATCACAAAAGACAATTCTAGAATGGCTTCAAAGGTAAATTCTCATTTAGTACTAGAGACACGAGTAATTAACAATTTTTTTTATCTTATCAGTCAATTAGAAGGAAAAAGGAACCAGTAACTTGTGTCTATGATTTACTTCAAAAGGAAAATTTACCAATCAATTTCGAGTTTGGTTCAGGCACTGACGTTACATTTCTCCATTTCTTTCAAACAGCTTGAGATTTCTGGCGCTTCATATTCTGCAGGATAGGCTCCTTGACCTGGCAAAGAATAAAAGGGCCGGAAACAACGTATGAGAGAGGATAGAAATTTTAAGCTTTGCTGGATCTTCATGATGCAAGTAACCTAGAAGGAATTTAAAGCATACCGTGCTTGCCTTCCTGCCTCGCTTATCTTGTGATGATCTACTACAAACAATAGTGTCTACCTCATCGCAGTTACCATTCACTCGGTTGTTCTCACATCCTGGGACAAAGCTCTCTCTTGAAGCTATTGGCTGGATAATTAGAAAGGAAACATCTTTGTTAGCTTTGCAGAATACTGTCAAACCCGGACTCTTCAGTTCTTCTTAAAGTATGGGTATATTCGTACTTTGGAGTTTGGCAACAAGTATAGAAATAAAATTTTCCAAACATATGAAACAATAAAATTGAGCGTGCAGAGATCCAGCATTCACTCCAAGCTGAGATAATAAGAAGGCTAGCTATCTAGTGGGAAATATGCAAGGCTTTAATTTGACACTAACCTGAGCCATGCTTATGGGTGTGTTTCCGTTGTCCCTGGTCTTTGAGATAGTCTGTTCACTTTGGTTCATGTCAGATCGGCCCCTCATGCGTGTGAGATCTGACCCAATGGAGTGTAGGACACCGCATGTAGACATATCCCTGAGTTTGCTTCCTATTGAACGGAGATGTATGTTCACAGTTCAAAACTTCTTCCGTGGCTTAACTCTTAACAATAATAGGAAACAGGTTCATTTTAGTACCAGTTGTTTGCATTTCCGGATGATTGGTCTTGTTATGAGGTTCAGTGCAATCCATGTCCTGCTCCATTAGGAAAATTAGCAATTTATTAAACATTATGCAGAAGATGCAGCATTGCACAAATAACAAAATTACAGCCATCACCATTGGGTCTTTGTTTAAAGATCTCTTGAGTTCTAGTAGCTTTTTCTCTGTCAGATTGGAGTGGATGACACGCTTGCCTGGATCAATAATGAAAGAAATAACCAGGAAAAATCCTACAAGACCATATGGAGGAAATAGTTAATAGGGTGGCAACACATACCTAGCCTACGGTTGCCTTTAGCTTCAATGAAACCATCCTGTGTCATCTTATTTATAAGCTTTCGGACAACAGTCTGATTTACTTGTCCGTCCAGCTTCTTCTGAAGTTTTGCGGCCGACACATATTTCATTGGAAGAGCATGGTACAAAGCCTAAAGTTACAAATATGAAGTCAGAATTTGCAAACTAAAAAAAAAGAGCAACCAGCAACTCTAACGATATGTAAGACGGTTAAACTTCATGTTGATCATTTAGAAAATGGAAATAGAATAGAATTTGAATACCTTCATATACATGTGGTCTTCAACCTTTGGAGATTTCTGAGCAATCAGGACCTGGCCATCCGTTTCTTCTTTAACCGTAAACTTATACTCAGATTTCTGGCATTGTCTTTCATCATGTCAAGGAGAATGATCTAAAGCAGGTGATGAGGATAAAAATTTTAAATTAAAAAGAAAATAACCTTCTGCTTGTTTATGGTGTAACTGTCTTTTCCACTTCTTGATAAAACACCTTCCTTTACAAGTTTGTCCATTATTTCTGATATCAATCAAAAGGTTTTAAAAGTAGTAACAGGTAAAAGTAGAGAATTTATTATTATAGCAGTTGAAATCCGGCACTATAGAGTACTCCCTTCCTGTTTAAACTTTAATTTCGACCCAATCTTTTATTACCTTCTGTCAAAACCTGTACTCGCGCAAAATAGTAAGATTTAGAATCTGAATATTATGGCAAACAAGAGGAATACAAAAAGCAAAAGCAAACTACTCTGTACTAATTTCTGGCTCTATTGGTCAAAAATAAGATGGGAAATTAAGATAGCACGCTTACCACTGAGATATCTGGGAAATGTGACAGGACATCAGTAAGTTCAACAGTGTCAAGATGAAGATTATCGATCCAAATCTTCACCCTTGCCAACTGTTGTTCATCCTCCACGGGATCTTGAGTATCATCTATGCAGCAGGTAACAGATTATTAAAGAAACCTAATCTAGAAGGAAAAAAATTCTCATGGAGAAAGAGGAAAGGTGAGGGGAAATTTTTTTCTTAAAAAAAAACTTCTTTATCAACTTTAAACTCTACAATGTCTAATTCCAGATTGATAACTTGAAAATGTTACCTTCATCAACCGCACTATTGTCTTCTTCTGATCGTTCCTTATCTGGCAGAATAGCCATTGTTGTTACTGACAATCAAATTCTCCCAACAAGAACTCATAAAAAACATGGCAGGGACAAATAAGGACCATAAGGTCTAGTTGAAACAAATTATTTACCTACTGGAGCCACAATAAATTGGTCTTCTTGTGATTCACCAACCTGAAATCAGTAGAAAAAATCCAAGACCTCAACACAGCTCTAATCATTTGGATAGTGTGGTATCAGTTGGTTTCATATATTACAAGCGTGCTTTAAAGGGCAACTGTACATAAACTGAACAAAGGAGACTGTTATTGTACCTCAGTATCAGAGTCGGAAGATTCATCCCTTTGAACAGAGTCAACACCAAGGCTTACTTCTTCATCTTCAATGTCGTCATTTTCATCCCCACAAGGATCAAGTACACTTTTCACCTGTACAAAGTTACCGTTAACGAAAACTTTGATTAATATACGAACAACAAATGCGATCCCCACAAGCCTTCAAAAAGTTACCTTGAGAGCTAACACAAAGTGCTTGCTGTTGACATTTCCAACTTCCATCCTTAAAGGATTTTTGGTCCATGAATTGTGAGCTTCGTCTTCCGTACAGCCTCTAAAGAATGGAGGCTCATAGTCCATTGGCTGTACTTGATGAAATTAGCGCGTTACCATAATACCATATTTTGAAGTTAAATCTAAAAAACTTTGACAAAACAGTTACCCGAAAACTGGAAAATCAGCACATAGACAAACAAGCAACGAGTTGCTTCAGTTCAATATGCATTGCAAGCATGCGACAGCTGGCCAATTTTACGACTATTACCCGGAGAAGTGAACATATGCTCAACAACCAAATACCCAATCCACTTATATAGACAACAAGAATTCACAAATAATTTCCCATATTTTATTGAACATTTGGGAAATTTTAAACTAAATTAGCCCCAGACTTGAGGTAGATGGTAAGCAAAGTCTTCACGGGGAAAATAAGAAAGGCGTACCGTCACATCATCATAGTAGAGGAGTTTCATTAGTATAGTACGCTGAAACAGAAGATAGAATAAAGATATCACAATTAATAATACCAATACAGCTGTATGTAAAAGAAATATTTAGAAAGCTTATTTGCTAAAATTTACCTCTTCAGGCATCTTATCGAGAGTTCTCATCAATTGAACCAGAGTACGGACCATTTTACAAGCAGAACTCCTGAAATTTTACGTTGTTATGGAAGTTTTAACTTAAAATTTCATCTTTAAACAACAATTGGTAGAAAATTCAAGATTATACTGGGTTGAATGAATCGAATTTTTATCACCTCATTTGATTGGGAGTAACTTCAGTGGTGGAGTTGCAGATGAATGCTCTGCCATGCCTTTTGCTTCCAGTGCGATTAATATTCATCGAAACCTCTTGGGTATCAGAATTGGAATAGCTAAAAGAGACTGCATTGAGAAGGGATACTCAATTTGTTAAATCAAGAATCGAACCACTAAACTTTGAATACGGTTAGAAAAACGGTGACTCGGAAATTTTACAGGAATATTCCTCAATCATTGCTCCATCTATTGATTCGCATATGCAGAACAATAGTGTTTTCAGGTACTTTTTCTGCAATGCATCATAGACACCTGGGAAGAAGAGATAAATGATCGAATAATTAAATTCAAGGATGCGACAACGATGAAAACAGGAAAAAGAAGTGAAGAATCAATGGAAAACAACTTGCCTTTCTCCATCCAATCAATCAGTCTACGAGACTCTGCATCCAACGGCATCAGCTTCTTGATCTTCATCTCTAATGATATTTGTTACGATTTTGAAGAAATTAGCCAAAGAGGTTTTGGAAATTTTAAAATGAAATTTGTGAAAGTCTTAGAAGATGAAGCTTACCTAAAGCAGGGACGGATTTATCGTTGAAATAATTTTCTGGAAAAAGGCCTCTGATATAGCTAATATTGAAAATAGCAATACGAAGCAAGTTCCTCGTCTGTCAGGAGAAAAATCAATACACAAAGATGAGATCAAGTTAAATATATTTATAATCAAAGCTTCAATTCCAAAAGCTTCTAGGTCTAACTATGATAATAAAAATAAGAACTCGGGTCCATTGTGCAGCAAAATTCACGAGAGAAACAGAAAAACAGAGCAATTTTCTCGCGAAGTTGCGATGAACTATAAGGAATCAGTACTGAAAAAAAATTTAACGGCAGGCATTACCAGCTATGAGAAAAATTTTCATCGAAGCGACAAAGCAAAATTAAAATGTTCAGATCTGCAGACTATTGGTACATAAAAAGCCTTTAATATCCAAGTTTCCTAGAGAAGTTAAATTTCAGCAAAAAACGAGAACAGAGATTTTGGCTTCTGCCTACGTTGCATTTATCAGATTGAGTTTATCGATGCACTCAAATTTTTGAAGATAAAAGAAGGAACTATATTACGATCAAACAGGAAAAAAACAGAGCAAAAATTTATGTAGCGACTAAGTATAGAACAGCAAACAAGCAAACTTAACGCTGTGTTGAGACATCAAATCAATGCCAGGGGAATCAAAGAAACGAGCTAGAACTGGATAGTGGAAGTGTTTTACCAGAAGGAGAGAATCTTGCTCGGTGATCTCCGCTTCTTTAACCTTCTGCGCAACAACCTGACAAGATAAAGCGGTACAAGTTATAACGAGATTGGAGTAGAGAAATACAAAGAAAACGTGAAATCGTGATTATGGATAGGAAATGCTTTGATTTTAAAGCCCACCATTGTTGTAGAATTTTGATTGAGAGAGCTAAGAACTCAAATGGCAGAAAGCGAGGATAAAGAGAAATTTTCAGAGAAAACTAGAGTGTTTGGCTTGGAAGTTTGAATCAAATTAGAGAGAGAGAGAGAGAAAGTAAGTAATGGCGGGAGAGAAATGAGCTTGGAGAGTTAGGGAGTCGCTATTTATAGAAGGTCGGTACATGAAATTTAAATTTTAAGCACGGCTAAATTAAAAATGCAGATGGTGTGTTTGAACTGTAAAGTGTGGTGATGAGGGATGAAATTGTTATTTTACATGAACATTAAGGGCGTTTTGGTCTTGGAATGCTGACGTGGCAGCTTCAGCTTGGCCAATACATCATCAACTAAGCACTGGTTGCCGGGACTTGGAGTCCGTTGAAGCACCGTACCCGCTCTGCCAATGAGAGACAGTTACATGAAAACTAGACGTCCGCTGAGCACCGTCGCGAGCTTGCTCATGAACCTCCATTTTCCATTTTCAAATAAAATGAAGGCTTAATCCATTGTTTATCCTTTTTTTTTAACAAGCGAGTAAATTCTAATTCTAATTTCTCTATTTTTTAAAATTATAAAAATAATTAAATTTCAATTTATGATTATATTTCACTCAAATTCGAGATTTAATTTATATATTTTAATTTTAATATAATTTAGTATATCAAATTTTACAATATCATTAGTTAATTTGAATATTTTATTCTAATTAGAATGGTGATATAAATTTTTAATAATTAGTAGTACCGTTAAATTTTTTTATTAAATTTTAGTCAATTACAATTTTTTTATTACATAAATAATAAGTGTTTTTTTTGTCAAAATTATGCATAAATGTTATAAAATAATATATAAAAATAATACACATGATAAGATACAAAAGTAATGCAGGAATGTACATAAAGATGCATAAGATAATACACAAACAATGTTATAAAATAATACATAAGGATAAACACAAGGTTTGCAATGCATAAGTGAATAAATAAAATAATGTTAACCTCAAGAAATTCATAAAAATATATATAATTATCATCCTTATTATCCTAAAGAAAGAATTTATGATCATAAATTATTGTCGTATATATATCATGCATTACATAAATAAAAGTTATATATAGTACATAAATTCAATACATTAACTCTACGTTTGGTTGGGGTGAATAGAATAAGGGTATAATGGAATAGAAATGTAATGGAATAAAGTTGTAATAGAACAGAACTGTAATCAGTAATTTAATTATTTGGTTCAATGGAATTGAATAGAGCTGTAACAATATTTTTATATTTGGTTGGAATGGAATAGATGTTGTAATAGTATAAGGAAAAATATTTAAATGACCAGAATACCTTTAGTAAAATTTTTTTAGATAAATGATTATTGTTATTGTTATTAAATTTTAATAAGATTATTATTAAATATAATTTAATAAAAAGTAAATAATTTAATCATATTTTAACACAATTATTATTAAATATAATTTAATAAAATAATATATAATTTAATAATATTCTTAATATAATTATTATTAAAATATAAATTAATAAAAATCATAATAAATAATTTAATCATATTTTAACATAATTATTAATACAATTTAATAAAATAATATATAATTTAATAGCTTTCTTAATATAATTATTATTATTTTAGGTACATGACTATTTTTTTTTTCAAATTTGGATCATTCTATTTCTTGTCGTTGTTCACTTTTTCATTGAATCAAATACAAGAATAATGTTGGAAAAGGTCACAAAGAAAAACAAAAGTGTAAAAGGATAAAATTACACAATATTTCATTACTTTTTTATATTCAAATTTGACAAGGGCCAATTCTTGAACCATTTTACTCCATAGATTACATTTTTATTACAATACAAGTTCAAACTTATACACCCAAAAATGGTAGAAACATGAATTTGTTGATCACACTCCATGACCAGCATTAAAATTGGTACAAATCCATTGAGGGATGATAATGGTGTCGATTTCCAACATCTGTAAGAAATGTTGAGTTGTTTCTTAGCTCACATTAAGGCTCACTTGAACTATTGATGAATTGTTTTCAAAACCGAATTTTTACTGCCTATTTCTCCCACCATCGCTCTGCAAATCAATTAAAAAGGAAACTAATTATATATATGAAGAATATAAATATATTAGGGACCATATAGAGCAAGACAAGAATATATTATATATATTTGAACATGAGACAACTATTTCAGGCAATTAAGATAAAACAGAAAAGTCATCCATAATGCTAATAAAGGAGGTAGATCAAAACATTTGTAGTCTTTTTTAAGTGAAATGGAGATAAGGGCAAATGATTTGAGTTAAGAAAGAAAGAGAGTAGAGAACTGATCTGAGCTAAGATTTGAAAATGGTTGATAGTATAGGAAACATTAAACATGGTGTAAGTGTAACACCCCTAACCCATATCTGACGCTGGAACAGAGCATTACCAGACTTAAACTCAAACAATTATACATTTTATATTCATTTCTCATATCAAACAAAAGCCATTCAAATTCATCCATATAGTCCCTAATATGAGCCCTCGAGACCTTAAATAGTCATTTAAAGTGGGTTCGAGACTAAACAAAGTACTTAAGAAATTTTAAGAAAGTAAGGAAAATTTTCAAAGTGCAGGGGACACACACTCATATGGCCAAGCCGTGTGTCTCACATGGCCAAGTAACACGCCCGTGTCTTAGGCCGTGTAGGCATTTGAAATGGGGACACATGGTCCTGTTCCAGCTCGTGTCCTACCCCGTGTAACTCACTAACTTGGATCACACGGCCAGACCACACGCCCGTGTGCCAGGCAGTGTAACCTTCAAAAGGGCCTCATACACCCGTATGTCAAGCCATGTGCTATGCCGTGTGAAAACTAGAGGCTATACTGACTTGTGCCACACGGCCAAGCCACACGCCCGTGTGCTAGGCCTTGTGAAGCTACTGACTTGATTTCTATAGAAGTATCAGGGGACACATGACCGTGTCACCTAGCCGTGTATCACACACAGCTGAGACACACGTCCGTGTCTCTACCTGTGTGGACAAAAATTGGTCATTTTCCAAGCCATGTTTCTCACCCGAATAGGTTCCAACCTATACATCAAATTGCATACAATCATGGCACATTGAGCTTTCAAAACCAACCAATTTCAAGTTTATAACATGATCCATCCACACATACAACATGACATTCATAACACATTCATTTGACCACTTTAAAACTTACCAATTATACTTCTGAAATCTACCTAAATGGTCAAATACATACATGAGACATTGTGCCTAAAACTTAACTTGTATACACATCTTAATTTCAACCAATTAATGCTAAACACAATCTCACAAGCAAAGTATTCATAAAACAACCATACACCACATATCAAATGGCTATTTGAGCATATATATACATATCAACATATGTGACCACCTTACAAACCATCTCAAGTGACCAAAAACACAACAAGACATATAGGCCACATTAGCCAAAACACCTATACATGCCATTTAATGATAATATACAAAGTCCAAAATACCAAAATGAGAGTTTGATACTGCAACACGATCTCTGACAACTTCCAAACGGAAATTAAAACAGAGTAAGCGATTAAGCTTAGTAAGTTCGTATGGCTAATAAATACAACTTAACATTCATTCACAATTTAGATAAGCATAATTAAAACATAGATAAATTTCAATTGGTCCAAAGCCTAACACATAATCACAGTCATGTATGAATACCTCAACTGTGAATTACTTTCCGTATTTCACACGAATACCTGTACTGGTTCGTATCAACTCTTATAACCTTGTATCATGATCTGTGCCCATTGAACCATTTGGAATACTATCGGATAATCGGGTATCTCGCAAAATAAATGCTAATACGTGGTCAAAACCACCTCTATCTTATACCTCATATAGATGCTCACTCTCGAGCCATCATTGGGTCTGCTCACACAAGCTGTCAGCCAAACGTAACTACACGGTGCTGCTCACACAAGCTGTAAAGTAACCGTAACACATGTCGAAAACTCAGCCATTGATAGGACATACAAGACTAGCACCAAAAATACAGTAACCCCTAATGACATGTCATTTGTATCCTATCTATTCCTAAGGTTCAAATGGGATTCCATACATCGCCAAATCTTCGATGAGTATTTCCGTGGAATAGTATTCATCAACAATGCAATAATAAATCAGTTAAAACACAATTAATTTAATGCTTAACATACGAACTTACCTCGATAACAAAAACGACAAAATAGGATCGACTAGTCCGATACTTTATCTTTCCCTCGATCTAGATCTGTACAAGGCTTAACTTGATCTAAATAATCAAATTCAATCCATTTAGTATCCATTCTATTCAATTCAACCCAAAATACATATTTTTGCAAATTTATACTTTTACCCTTAATATTTTAACTTTTTTACAATTTAGTCCTTAAGCCCGTAAATCGAAATTCATGAAATTCCATCCACATACTAAGCTAGCTAATTCTATATAGACCCATAGAAATTCATAGAAATCATTATTTCACAATTTCACCATGAATTTTACACATTTTACAAATAAATCCCTAATTAACATTTTCAACAAAAATCAATTTACAAAAGTTATTTATTTATCAACAAAGATTCATTTTCTTCCATCGAACATCAAAAAATCACATGCACACATTCATGGCAAACCCTAACCTTTTAACAGTTTTGCAAATTAGTCCCTAAGCTAGCTAGATTAAACTACAGCGACTTTAAAACATAAAAATCATTAAAAACGGGATGGAAATTCACTCACATGCATAAAGAAGCAATGGTCGAACCTTTAAACACCTTCAATGGAGTTTCCTAGGTCTAATTTCGGTGAAAGTATGACAAACAAAGATGATGGCTTTTGTTAATCTTTATTTTACTTTAATTTATTTATTAAATTACATTTTTAACCTTTAATATTAACCTTAAAATCACTTAATTCATTCCCATCAATGTCCACTCATAAAAACAATGGTCTAATTACCATTTAAATCCCTTAACCATTTAATTTCATAGCCATTTGGTAGCTTTAACTTATAGTACTCTAATTTTTCATCTTTTACGATTTAGTCTTTTTACCAAATTAAACATGCAAACGATAAAATTTTCTTAATGAAATTTTTATACAACCTCGCTAATATGTCATAGACACTAAAATGATAATAAAATAAATATTCTCACATAAAATTTATGGTCCCAAAACCACTGTTCTGAATTCACTGAAAATAGGCCGTTATAGTAAGCTTTAAACATTAAACATAAATTTGTGGTAATAAAAAGTTGTGCGGGAAGATAATGTTAATTGTTCGATTGTTTTAGTCTTAGATCAAATAAACATATAAAGATCACAAAAGACATGTTTAGTCTTAGACGAGATAAACATACTTACAATTACAGAACACATACATAATAACTTAATCCTTGCAGTAAACTGAGAAGCCCTGTGAAAGAAAGATCAAAAAACTAGTATGATATGAAAACTTGAAAAGTAACTAAAAACAGCATATTTACACTTCATGCCAAATTAATTATCACATTTGCTTTTGGACTATCTGTGAACAAACCAAACCAATTCCTTTTAAAGATCCGTGATTTAATGGTTCCACCACATGTTCAATCTTGAATCAAGTTTGCATCCTCATCATTAAATTTCCTTATTTGAAATCACCAATAACCTCTTTGCTGCCAACATAGTACATGCACTTAAAAGAACCATACTTGAAGCTACAAATAAATTCTTAAATACCCCAAATCTCTTTTATGTTTGTTTACTCCATTTCATACATCCAAAATCTTTCTTGGACAATGGCGCCATTGAAACCCATTGCTTTTTTACCAAATTCATCCACTATTCCCTTATAATTCTAGATTTGTCCACATTTTTACGAACTAATACATTTCAAATCCATATCATTCTTGGTTTTGCTACTTTGGCTAAGGTACAAATATGAATCTCGCACTCTCCTCAACCCTCATTCTTTTTCTTCAACCAAGACAAATTTCAAGTAAGATTCATTATCAACATTGGACTATCAAGCAAGAATCTCAAATTCAATGCAAATAAAACAATAAATCGAATAAAAAACAACAAATCCAATACACCTCTAGAAGAAAGAACTAGAAAATCTTAGATAATAGATTTGAAGAAGCAAACATATTCCATTAATTTAAGCTAAATACCAAACTGACGCATTAACTAAATTTTTTCCCATTTTTTCCCTATAAGAATCATCAAAATCTCTAAACATTGAGATCCCAAAATTACACTTTTTTCCCATAATTTTTAATCTGGGTATTTGAAGCTACCTTTATCTACCTTAAACAAACAAACAAACACTAGGCATGCACACAAGAACAACACATTATCTCTCCATGCCTTATAAAAATAAAGTTTCTTCCTTTTGTTTAAAAATTAAAATGATTTGTTATAGTCGTAGTTAGTGATCTTTTTCTAAAATGTATCATCAAATTCACAGAAAACCAAACATCAAAAAGGAAATATTTAAGAAAATGAGAAAACAGAGAAAAAAAATTTTACTAGAAGTGTTGGAGAAAACAGCAAGACGAAGAGCCTAAATATCGAAGAAAGGCAAGCTTTTTCAATCTAATACAAATAGAATGGAATCTCAGCGCTTTTCTGGAAAGCCAAATTGCTTGAACAAGGGTAAGTTTTACATTTGCTTTTACAATCGAAAAAGAAAAATTGAAAAATAGATAGTTTGAATTAAAACTTTGTAACACTCCTAACCTCGTCCCGTCGCCGGAATAGGATTACAGAGTATTACCGGTCAATACAGTATATTTATACGTAAAACAAGAATAAATGCAGAATTAAATGTTTCTTTATGTAGCTTTAATGGGTCCACAATACTTAATAAGAACAATTAAACAAACTGGGGCTCGATTGGAAGCTTAGAATTTTATTTTTTTTATAAAATTTTAAATTCTCTTCTTTTAAACAGTACCACATGCTCGTGTAGCTAATTTACCATGCCCGTGCGGCATGGGACACGCCGTGTCCTCAACCCGTGTGCAACACTGACTTTTAAACACGGCCATGACACACGTCTGTGTGGCCTGCCCGTGTATTAAACTGACCTTATGACACGGCCGTGGCAACCAAGGCACACGCCCGTGTGACAAACTATGTAAACTCAAATTGAACCTTGTATTTTAAAAATTTACCAATCCTGAAAATTTCAATCCACAACTAATACAAATACCAATATTAAACCAATCCAAACGCATTTTATATATTACTTAATACTTATCTTTAAACACTTATTAAATATCATTATCAATTATCAATTACTTACTTCAGTAGTACAATCACAATTCAATATAACACATTTAAAACATCCTAGGTACATGCCATTACCAATTATTAACACGTTTTACCTTTTTGACTTCGGGATCAGTTTATGATGCTAACTCGATGATCTGTCTATAACCTAACCTGCGCATGGAAACAAACTGTACGCTGAGTATGAACTTAGTGGTATTTCTATAAACAGAATTACTGAATAGTATAAAGAATTTAACATTTATTTAAGTCATATAATAATCATAGTAAACTTGTAAATCATTAAATAATAATACTCGTCATTCATATATATTCAAGCTTTAAACTTTAACTTCATAGTCTCTATACTTCAGTCATCTAATTTAATCTCATAGCATATATACCTTACCATTTAATTCGGTCTACCTTCATTATCCGTTGTACCTTTCATTTCATCATTCATCAATCAATATAACATTTACTTTCATTAGTAGTTAACATTCATGTATTCTTAGACTTTAAGCATTAATTTTAGAATCTTAATACTTCAACCATTTACTCTTCATTATTTAGCCTTAAAACCTTATTAATGATCTTCAATATACTTTTATTACTATATAGTAATCTTCATCTGTTATTCAATCAAGCAGTCTTTATAGACATAACAGTTAATGAATAATAAATTAATAACATTCATTCTTTGATATCCTTGATTATCCCTATTAACATGACTCGGACCCGACGTATACACGGACTTAAATCAAACCCACACACCAGGGATATTTCACAATGTTTCATCGGCCGAAGCCAGAATACACCGTATCGGTAACAGTAACAGTAACAGTAACGGTACACAAAATACCTCATTGGAACAAATCCGAAACAGTAACAGTAACAGTCAGGTATAGAGTACCTCTTCGGAACGAATCCGGAACAGTCACAGTAGTCGACACATATAGTGTCTCATCGATACACAGTCGAAATATCCCTAACTCCTCTTGTCCTATGGCATGCCAACTATATCCGACTAGCCCGACATTGTTAATAGGGTATCCAGTCAACTTTCAATTTCCACTTTCCATTCTTAATTTACTTTCTCTTCATTTCAATACCTTTCCATATCAATTCACATATAATTCAATCTCAATACAATATACATTTTTCAATTTTCTATTCAATATTCACATATTCTATTCAATATCAATAATCACTAATAATTTATGAATTTTTATTCAATTTAATATAATAATAATAATAATCTTACCATTCATATAAATAATAAATTCAACAAATAATTATTAAATTCGGTTTATAGAAATACAAACCGTATTTTCTCAAGCTAACTCCCATTGTCTTTGCCATTTCTCCTTGCTTAGCCGAGATTTCCCGAGACAACATTAGCTATTTAACTTTCAAGCCTTGAAATCCCAATTTTCCCCTTTTTCCTTCTTTCTTTCTTCATTCCTTCTTTCTTTCCCTTGCTCTCTGTTTCGTTTCATCCTTTCTTTCTTTTTCTATTCTTTTTCTTTTTATTCCTTTTACTTTATATATATATATATATATATATATATTATAATAAGTTAATAATAGCTATAATAAAATATCTATTTAATATCCAATATCTATTTTACATTTGAATACACATATATTATTACATTTGTCTTTCTTTAATCTATTTATTATATAAATATCTTTTACTTAATACTAATATATAATTTAATAATATACTTATATAATAAGTAAATATACATGTATTTTACAATTGTATGTATATTAGTATTACACATGTCACTATATGCACCATACATTTGTCAACTTTTTATTTATTTTTTTCACATAAAAATCTTATAATATAATCATTTAATTAATAAATACCTTTTATAAATAATAAATATCTATTAATACTTAAATACAAGCATTACAAGTGTATGTATTTTTATTAATACACTTGTACCCAATCACCACACATTTGTCTTACTTTTATTTATTTATCATATAATATCAATTTAATAATAATAAATACATTAATATTTACTTAAATAATAAGTAAATACATACATGTATTACAAATGTGTGTATTATATTTATTACACTTGTATTTATTTTTGCCATACACTTGGCACTCTTTTTGGCTTATTTACTTATTTAGTCCTTTCAATTTTCTTTATTCTATAATTAAACTTTCACACTTCATTCAATTTAATCATTTTATCCAATTATCCTTAATTTAAGCTAATTCACTTAATTAAACTCTAATTAACCACTCGATTAACTTCGTAAATATTTTTAATAAATATTTACGAATCCGTTTTTCAGAAACGGAGACCCGAAAATACACTTTTTCGGTAACAGTAAAATTTGGGTCATTACAAACTTACCAGATCTTGGATCCTGCAAGACTACTCAAAAAATGCTTCACTTCTTTTTTTTCAATGGATTAAGCTATTAGGGTTAAGAGGAAATGAGATTAAAAAGAAAATTTTAAATTAAGTGAAAAAAAGATGAATTTTATAGTGGTGGAGGGAAGAAGAATGAAAAATATATATCAGTTGGGGATTGGGGATTTCAGGCGTGAGAAAAAGAATATATGAGTTGGGGATTTTAGACTGTAAGAAAGAGAGGAGAATGGTGCGGGTAAAATTGAAACCTTTCTCTAATTTGCTATTCCACCCATTCTTTGAATCACCATTCAGTGGGGGAGCACGGAATGGTTTGATGCATTTTCACGCTAAATAATCTCGTAACGAATATGGCTGTAATAACTATTATAGCCAACCAAACAATGGTTTGGTGATGGGTCCACTGAATTGGGTTGTAATGTATTACCATTAAAGTCAACCAAACATGCTGCAAGTTTATTTTACAAATCAATAATTATATATGTTGGAACATTTTCAAAATATATATAGTATTGCAATAGTTATAAATGAAAAGTCACAAGTAACCAAAAGATATATCATTTGGTCATTAAGTAAGAGTTATCATATTTCATAGTGATGAATTATGTCTCTTAAATTCAAAAAATATATCACATTATTATTAACAATGAATCATGATTATTCAAGGATACATTTATTAAATGATTATGTTTTTAACATATTTGTGTTCCTATGAAGAGACATGAAAACTCCTATCAATAGGAGTGAAATTTCATTTATATGTGTTAGCTCAATTAATCAATTCATAACCGCCAAGAGGGCATGAATTGGTCTTTTAAAAAATTTTAGAAGCAAAGAGAATAAATAGAGACAATGAGTATGACGATATATAGTGGTTTGGCCTCAATTGCCTACGCCACTACCTTAGCTTTTCACAACTAAGGATTTTCTCAAATTTACTAATTTGACAACCTTTGAGGTTAAGGTTTAACCTTACAACTCCCTTAAGATCTCTACCTAAATCTTAAGATTGCAACTCCCTTAAGGTTTCTACCCAAACCTTAAGACTCAACCCTCTTAAAGAATATAACAAATAAGCAAACTAAGAAATAACCCTTACAATATCAATGTGTTTGCAAATTAAGAAAAAATACAAAGAGAAACACTTGAGGTGAATGAATATAATGAAAGCTCACAAGTATGTATAAAGAAAATTATTGAGAATGAAAAGCACAAGGTTGTTTTTTATTAATCTTTAAGCTTGATAATCTCTCTTGTTATTGTAGGGCCTTTGAAAGATTGTATTTATACCCCGTAATTGATTTCCAACCGTAGTTGTTGGTAGAGAAATGAATATAGCCATTAAGGATGAAATAATCAATACATTTAATTCTCCTGCAACCACGACCATCGATACTTGCTAACAAAGTATCGATATTTTTAGCAATTAATGCAATATTTAGTGATCGTTGGAGCTATCAATACCAAAGAAAATTTATCGATACCAAATAAAAGGTATCGATACTGGATCGATACTTAGCTAGATTGTTTGAAAGTCAAAATGCCATTTTGGTATCAGTTTTTAGAGAGGTATCGATAAAATTGAAAAACTATCGACATTGGATAAAAGTATCGATATTTTTTGGCTTGAAGCAATATTGACTTATTTTGAAACAATTTTAACTCAATTGAAACCATTTTAACTTGATTAAAAGTTGATTCAAAAAGTTTTCTAAAAGTTCAAAATAGTAAGTTCAAAATTATTTCTTTTAAACATCATTTGAAGTACAATTTTGTTAATTTTTGTTCAACTTTAGCTTTTATTCTAGAACATTTTAATTTGTTATATCAAAATACAATATCAAATAAAGATTGGTATAACAATATCCCTCTTTTTGATATAACAAGACATTTGATAAATTCGTTTTTGAATAATTTACTCCCCATTTATAAAGATCATTTGCAATTTAAGGCTTAGTGAACTTTTAGGAGAAAGTTTGAAATTCATCTTTACTTAGAAAAAGAATGGTCAGTAAATTGATATAATTTGTATAATGTCAATTAAGCACAATACCAGTCATTAATCAAATTATCTTTGTTGATAATTTACCTTTGTTTTCTCCCCCTCTTTGTTATGTAAAAAATGAGCAAATGAAGCTTAGGAGAAATAGATGGTTAGTTCAAGAATTTAGAAATAAGAACTAACAAGAATTCATATTGCTTTTGGCGAAAGATATATAGCATGTAATTGCAAGATGACAAGCTATACAGAAAACTTAGTCATTTGAATAAACAAGCAAGGATATAAGATTTTGACATAAATATACGATAAATAAATACTAAGTGCAACACAATATATTTATAGAAAATAAACAAAATAGCAGTGCAAATGTCATGAAAATGGCATGAAAGTGTAATTACTATCCTAATCATGATTATTATGATAAAATGGAGGGGTTAAAGGATGATGAGCTAGAAACGAAGTCATTTGAATCTCTAACGAAGTGTAATAGCCCATTTTTCAGTGGTGTCAGAAATAGTAGTTTCGAGGCCACAAATTCAACGAATGAGTTTGTAAATATTAAATAATAATAATTACGAGCCAAATATGGTATTATAATAAATTATTATTTGATAATTTATGTTATTTGAACGAATAATAAGGTTTTGTAACACCCCTAACAAGTATCCATCACCGGAATAGGGTTACGAGGCATTACTGAACTTGTGCATTAGCATTTGTACAAAACCGAGTCATAAATTTGCATTCCAAATCAAAAATTTTCAAATTTCACCATAAAGTCCCTAACATGGGCCTACAGGGCCCAATATATGCTTTAGAAGTGATTTGGAACTAAACCGATAACTTTGGAAAACTTTAAAAAAAAAATTCTTGAAGTTAGAGGCACATGCCGGTGTGGCTCCCATGGCTGTGTAGCCAGCCCGTGGGCAATTCTGACTTGCAATTTCTTAAGCATCAAAGGGGCACACGGCCTGGGCACATGCCCATATGGCTAGGTCGTGTAGTAAACTGATTTATCACCATTTTTAAGCCATTTTCACACAATTTAAACACATGACCATGCTTGAAACTCGTGTCCTTCACACGACCAAGACACATAGTCTTGTCTTTTTCCCATGTACTATCCTGACTTCACATTTAAGGATGCAGGGGACACACAGTCATTTCACAAGCCCGTGGGCTTACCGTGTGTCACACACGGCCTAGACACACGCCCGTGTGCGTATCCATGTGGACAAAAATAGGTCGTTTTAGGCCACTTTCTCACCCTTTCATCCATTACCTACACTTAAACTCAATTTTACACAAATTACAACCAACCAATCAACCAATTTATGCCCATAATATGCATTTTATATTAACACACTACTACTTAAACATTAAACTAAGTTTCATACACAAATGTCATCCCTTTTACATACTTTAACCATCTATAACTTTATCCAACCAAATACTTATACATGCCATATAAATCAAAAGATAATAACCCAAAAACTACTGGAGAACGTCTGGATAGTGTGATTCTTGGTGATGATCCGATCCTCTGACTCCACGTTAATCTACAAGACATGACAATCACATTCAAGTAAGCTTGTGAAAGCTTAGTAAGTTCATAGGCTTAGAACGTAAACTTACCAAATATGGTAAAGCATTCATATATTATCCAATTCACTAATTTCTCCTGTCATTCACAAGCCAAGTCAATTTCACTTAATATTATTCACACTTAAACTTCATTCTTTTAGGCCCATTTATCACTTACCATCTCTTTTCAAATTAAGAAACTATACGGAATTGAGTACTTCGTCTTCACTTTGCCATAGTAAAACTATGGACTTGCACATGATCACATTTCACTTTCCGAAGCCATGGCCTAGCCATGGTCTTACACGAGTCATATATTATACCGATGCCATATCCCGGATATGGTCTTTTACGGAAGCACTTATCACTTTTCTCCGATGCCATAGCCCAACTATGGTCTTATACGGATCACTTGTATCAATTTAATCCGAAGCCATAGCCCAGCTATGGTCTTATACGGAAATCACTTATCACTTGTTTTCCGATGCCATAGCCCAGCTATGGTCTTATACGGATATCACTTTTCACTTGTTTCCATGTTCCAACCATGGTCTTTTTCCGTCAATTCATTGTTTGTCACTGGACAGAATTACTCAATCTGTTGTTTCATTCAATTTGATCATTTCTAAAATCTCATATTTTTACATTATTCATGGTTTTATCATAATTATATAGTATAACTCATTATAAAATTCATAAGAATAACAATGATCACTAAAATTTAGCCACATGAACTTACCTGGGCTAATTCGCAATAGTTGTAGAAGTTCGAGAAAGTTATTCGACTATTTTCTCCTTTCCATGATTGACTATAATTTCTTGATCTATAATTGCAAAATCATTCATTAATTAGCATTCATTTCAATTTTATTTTATCTCACAATTTATACCCTTTAAATTCCAAAAATTACACTCTTACCCTAAATTTCACAATTTTCACAATTTAGTCCCTGACCAATTAACTCATCAATAGAACCTTTTTCTTCTCAAATAACACTTTCCTTAGACATTTTAAATTACTTCACAACCATTGAAATTTATAATTTCCACATAAAACCCTAATTTCAAGCTCTTTTATAATTAGGTCCCCAAATATTCACTTTCTATATAATTCTTTCGATAAAAACAGCATATAAACAAATTAAAGCTTTAATTCCATGCTAAATCATCATAAGCTTCGAGTACTTATTCATGGAAACTTTCAAAATCAACCATGAAATCAAAAACTAATGAATTAGATTATAGGACCTAGTTGTAAAAGTCCCAAGAACACCAAAAATTCAAGAAATAATCAAGATTTGAACTTACTTGCAGTAAAAATATGAAAAACCAGCTCTAAGGTTTCTTCAATGGCTGTTTTTAGCTGAAGAGGATGAAGAAAATTGAAGAAATCTTTAGATTTCCAAATACATCTCATTTTTAACTATTCAATTTTTACTTCTTTTCTAATTTTACCCCTTGTTCACACCTAATTTCAATATTTCCTGCACACACATGCCATCCAGCCCAATAATAAGTGTTTAATTGCCTATTTAGTCCTCCTTTAATTATTACTGGAGCTATTTAATCTCATTTCATAATTTTAAACTTAATTCAATTTAGTCCTTTTTACCCAATTGACTACCGAAACCTTAAAATTTCTTGAAGAAACATTAATACTAACTTACTAACACTCCAAAAATATATATAAAAATATTTATGGCTCGGTTTAATATTCTAAGGTCTCGATACCTCGTTTTCACTTCAAAATTTTTTAGTATTTATTATAAAATACTATTCACTATTTCAACTATTTTCCTAACTTCACATCTAACTTATTTTCATTAAATTAATAATATTTTCTACTCATTTTTTGGATTTAGTGATCTCACATTTGTGACAGCCCAAAATTTACCCTAGTCGGGAAGTGGTTTCGGGACCACAAGACCGAGTCGTAAAAATAATTACTTGCTATATTCTATGCTTATTATGTGTGAACATGAGTATGTGGAAGTTTCACTCCCTAATTTTACCAATTGCATGAGAAATTATTAATTGGGATCAATTTGAGACATTGTAAAAATATGATAGTCTAATTCAAATGGTCTATTAGTGCATGTACCAAAAAGAGTGGTTTTGCATGTCAATTTGTCCATAAAATTTATGGTGGCCGGCCAAGGAGTGATAATGCTCCACTCATTCTAATTTAAAATGTTTCTTTGGTGAACAAATGATGGGATTAATAATAGAAAAGGGAACAAAAAAAAAAGAAAGGTGTCATACTTGCCATCACCTAGCCGAAAAACCAAGAAAAAGAGAAGGGGAGAAAGGAACTTGGGAGGGATTCGGCCATTGCTTGCCTAGGGAGAGTGTTTGATGTTGTGGCATGAAAAATGAGGGAGGTTGAATGCTTAATAAGGAGGGAAGAAGGAGTGTTCATATTTTCTTTCTTTTGCAATTGTTCTAACTAGAGGAAGAAGGGGAAACAAGATTCGGTCAAGGTGGTCCTTTAGACCAAGGTATGTTTAATGTTGTCTTAGAGATGCATGCATGTTTTAAATAGCCCATGTTCAAACCTTGAACCTTGTTGATAACATGAGCGATCGGTCATGAGAAAGTGTTCAAGGAAAGGTTGTTGATGAAAGAAATTAATGTGTTAAGGGATTATATGAAACTTATTCATGTTTATATATGTTATATGCAACGAAAATGGTTGATGATTTTGGAGGTGATTAGCTTGAATCGGCCACGGTATATCCATAAACACGATCTATGCTTGTTATGTTACTCATGGTTAAAACAATTCGGCTAGGACATTCGGCCATGGATGGTTGTATTTCTTTGATGTTGTTTTTGATGCTTTAGGGCATTGATGGTTGATTATAGATGAGGTGAGTTTCTTGATTTAAAATTTGATGGATGTTAAGCTAATTGGGCAACCAAAGGTTCAATATTTTTGTTATGAGGTCATATGTGCATTTCGGCCATGGTCTTTGCTTGAATATGAGATTTGTAATGTGATTTTCCTAAATTGTCTATGAATTTGGTTGTTGATTTCATGGTAATGGTATATTGAATCCATGAGAATTTAGTAAGGTTGCATTCGGCAACTTACTTGAAATTAAAAATCGATGTCTAAGCTTAGGTGATTTCGATGATGATATATGTGTGTATACATAAGTATATTTAGTTGATTCGGCTTTGGTAGTTGCATGAGATTATTAGCCGAATATACTAACATACATATACATGTGAGATTGGATTGTAAATATTTAGCAAGGTGGTTAAACTAGTTAAATTATTGATATAGCTCAAGGAGCTAAAGGAGGTGAATCGAGCAAAGGCAAAGAAAAGGTTATCGAGTAGCCGAGTTGGAACCGTCTTACCCAACACGAGGTAAGTCATTAAGCATGTAGTTGGTATTATTTCAATGGTCATAATGTTGTGTATTGATGCTGAATGGAATGAATAAATGTACATATATATATGCATGTACGTATGTGATGATGAAATTGTTGAATGAAATAAAAGAGGTAAGATGTAATGAGTTGTTGATCTCGGCACTAAACGTGCGGGATAACCATTTATGACTATGAGATTGGCGCTAAGTGCGCGGGATTAAATTGTTCAGCACTAAGTGTGCGATTCGACTTTGTTGCACTAAGTGTGCGAAATGAATATGATGCACTAAGTGTGCGAATTGACCATGCGGCACTAAGTGTGCGAGTCTAACTATGTAGCACTAAGTGTGCGATTTGATTACGTGGCACTAAGTGTGCGAGTTGATTATATAGCACTGAGTGTGCGGGCTCAATATACATTCGTGAATCATTATGGACACTATGTGTGCGACACTATTGAGTTGATCGCGGACAGCGGATCGGGTAAGTGTCTTGAGTACATGGCTAATATGTGCTATGCGTATACTTGGTGTGGAGCTCGGTAAGTTGAACCTATGTGACAACTATACTTGAAGTCACGTACATAAAAATTTATCGTAGGATGGGTGAAAGGCCGTTTTGTGGTTTGATTGTAACGAAAATAAATTGATTTATGAAAATGCTTCAATGTCCTATTGATGAGTATATGAATTGTGAAGGCATGAATTGATATGAAATTGAATCGGTAGGTTGGAGGAACTATGGCATGGTTCGGTATGGATGGAGTAAATTGTCTCATTCCATTTTGTTCCTCTTGTGATAATGTTATTGATGTATAGTAGAGCATTGCTTATGACTTACTGAGTTATAAACTCACCCGGTGTTTCCTTGTCACCCATTATAGGTTGCTTGGACTCATCAATTTTTGCGGGGTCGGGCCGTCATCGAAGTCATCACACCGGATAGCTAGTTTTGGTACTTTCTTCTTAGTGTGCTTAGAAGATCATTTTGGCATGTATAAGCTAGTACGTTGTGTTTGAATTATGGCATGTAAACTTTAAGCCATGCGAAAATGGCACGAATGTTCGAATGAGTAGGATCGAGGGTAGGCATGAAATGGACCTAGTTACTTTCGTAACAGATGCTGGCAGCAGCAGTGTCATGAGATTGAAAAATCACTAAAAATAGTAGGAGTGGAATTAATTGATGAATAAATTATGTAATCGAAGCTCGATGAGTCTGTTTTCATGAGAAAGTAACGAAAAGATCATATGGGCAGTATATTAAGAGATAATCAGATTTTAGTGGGACAGGGCCAGAACGGTTTCTGGATTCCCTGCTCCGACTTTGGAAATTCATTATAAATTAACCAGAGATAATTAGGGGTCGTACCATATATGTGCAGATTCCTCTCTGAGTCTAGTTTCCATAGAAACAAACGGCAACAGTATTGAAGCCCCGTGCAGGGAGATATCCCAGTCGTAATGGGCAAAGGTCAGTGTAGTCGACCCCTGCAACTTGGGGAACTTTGACTAATAAACTGTACTGATTGGCCCAACCAAAAATTCTAGAAAAAATACATAGATGGGCACATGAGTCTAGTTTCTGGAAAAATTTACGAAACTGATTTTCGAGTTCCGAAGCTCAAGATATGATTTTTAAAACGACTAGTACACAGATTGGGCAGTGTCTGGAAAATAAATTTTTGTAAGGGGTTAAAGCCAGTTAACACCTCGTGTTCGACTCCGGTGTCGGATTCGGGTTCGGGGTGTTACATTTTATTGGTATCAGAGCTATGGTTTAGTCGGTTCTAGGACTTCCATAGCACGTATGAGTCTAGCTATACATGCCATAATGTTAATGTTTAAAAGGGTGATGACTTCTGACGGTTGAAATGTTTTTGTCTTGATTAGTAAATGGATCCCGGTGAAGAAAGAACCCTAGCGGATGACGTTGAGAGCGTAGCGGCTGCTCCTGCACAAGGGACGCCGCCTGTTGAACCTCAGTCATCTGCGAATAATCAAGGTGAGGGGGCTAAACAAGCCTTCTTTACCATGATGAATGAGTGGGTCGCGCAATATGCCCGAGCCAACCCGGCTGTCCAACAATTCCCAAATTTGAATAACCCACCCCAAGAGCCTGTAAGGCCGTCAGTCGCTGATCCTGTGAGGCTGAGTGAGCTACCTGTAGACTTGATTAGGAAGCGTGGGGCCGAGGAGTTCAAGGCCATAGTAACTGATGATGCCGAAAGGGCCGAGTTCTGGCTTGATAACATCATTCGGGTGTTCGATGAATTGTCATGCACACCCGATGAATGTCTAAAATGTGCTGTATCTTTGTTGCGAGACTCAGCCTACTATTGGTGGAGGACCTTGATTTCCATAGTCCCGAACGAGCGAGTAACTTGGGACTTCTTTCAAACGGAATTCCGGAAGAAATTTATTAGCCAACGGTTCATTGACCAGAAGCGTAAGGAGTTCTTGGAACTCAAGCAAGGCCGTATGACTGTATCTGAATACGAACATGAATTCGTAAGACTTAGTAGGTATGCCCGGGAGTGCGTAGCTGATGAGGTTGCTATGTGCAAAAGATTTGAGGAAGGATTGAACGAAGATTTAAAGCTACTAATGGGTATTCTGGAAATAAAGGAATTCGTAACACTAGTCGAACGAGCCTGCAAGGCGGAAGAACTTGGAAAGGAGAAGAGGAAGGCTGAATTTGAAGCTAGAGATTACCGTAAAAGATCGACGGGTAAAGCTCCGTTCTCAGCTGTAAAGAAGTTCAAGGAGGACATTAATAAGTCGAGGGCGACTGCGGGAATTTCCATCAGGGCAAGACCATCGACGGGCTCCCGAGCTACTTCGGTAGCTAGTGTGGGCAATAATCGTCACGAGAAACCTGAATGTCCCCAATGTGGAAGACGACACCTAGGTGAATGTTGGGGCAAGTCTACTAGCAGGGCCTGTTACGGGTGCGGTTCGAAGGACCATCTCATTAGAGATTGCACGGAGCTGGATGAGAAGAATAAGATTCAAGGTGCAAGACCTAGTGGAGTGACATCTAGAGGTAGACCACCGAGAATTTTTGGAGGCAGGGGTGGTAGTCAGAGGGGGGCTTCTGATACGGCCGATCGCGCCGAGAACCGTGCTCCTGCTAGAGCATATGCCATTCGCGCACGAGAGGAGGCATCCTCCCCCGACGTCATCACTGGTACCTTCACTCTCTTTGATACTAATGTGATTGCATTGATTGACCCTGGTTCTACTCATTCATATGTATGCGAAACCTTAGCAACCAGTAAGACTCTACCTGTTGAGTCTACTGAGCTCGTAATTCGAGTATCAAACCCTTTGGGCCAATGCGTACTTGTTGATAAAGTGTGTAAGAGATGCCCTCTAATAATCCGAGAATCCTGTTTTCCGGCCGATTTGATGCTTTTGCCGTTCGACGAGTTTGATGTTATTCTTGGTTTGGATTGGTTAACCGCGCATGATGCGGTTGTGAATTGCAAAAATAAGACTATCGATTTGAGGTGCGCGAATGACGAAATAATCCGAGTTGAGTCTGCGGACTTAAGGGGGTTGCCAGCTGTAATATCAGCAATGTTGGCCCAGAAATATGTAAGGAAAGGGTGCGAAGCATACCTCGCGTATGTACTTGATGACAAAGAGTTAGGAAAGAAACCCGAGTCGGTGCCGGTGGTTTGTGAATACCCGGATGTTTTTCCTGAAGAGTTACCGGGTTTGCCACCTGTTCGGGAAGTAGAGTTTGGAATTGAGCTTGTACCTGGAACTACGCCAATTTCGATCACTCCGTATCGTATGGCACTAACTGAGTTAAAAGAGTTGAAAGCTCAGTTGCAAGAATTGACGGATAGAGGTTTCGCTCGACCGAGTTTCTCACCTTGGGGTGCACCAGTATTGTTCGTGAAAAAGAAGGACGGAACCATGAGGTTGTGCATTGACTATCGTCAACTGAATAAAGTGACGATAAAGAATAAGTATCCGTTACCGCGTATAGATGATCTGTTCGATCAATTAAAGGGAGCATCGGTGTTTTCAAAGATAGATTTGAGATCGGGTTATTATCAGTTGCGGATTCGAGATTCGGACGTACCCAAAACTGCTTTCAGAACGAGGTACGGTCACTACGAGTTCTTAGTGATGCCGTTTGGGCTCACTAATGCCCCTGCGGTGTTTATGGATTTGATGAATCGGATCTTCAGGCCGTATTTGGATCGGTTTGTAGTTGTGTTTATTGATGACATCTTGGTCTATTCAAGAGACGAGACCGAACATGCTGAGCATCTGAGGCAAGTGTTGCAAATTTTGCGGGATAAGCAGTTATATGCTAAGTTCAGTAAGTGTGAGTTCTGGTTAAGAGAGGTTAGCTTCTTGGGTCATGTGGTATCCGCATCGGGTATTCGAGTTGACCCGAGCAAAATTTCAGCCATACTTAACTGGAAGCCTCCGAGAAATGTTACCGAAGTCCGGAGCTTTCTAGGGCTCGCCGGCTATTACCGACGATTTGTCAAAGGTTTCTCGATGATAGCCACACCAATGACGAAGCTACTTCAGAAGGATGTTCAGTTCAAATGGACGGAGAAATGTCAGAAAAGCTTCGATCAACTGAAAACTCATCTGACTGAAGCTCCAATTTTGGTGCAACCCGAATCGGGTAAAGAGTTTGTTGTTTTTAGTGACGCATCCCTACTCGGGTTGGGTTGCGTATTGATGCAAGAAGGTCGAGTTGTGGCCTATGCGTCGAGACAATTGAAGCCACACGAAAGAAATTATCCGACCCATGATCTCGAACTAGCCGCCATTGTGTTTGCATTGAAAATATGGCGACATTATTTGTTTGGTGAGAAGTGCCATGTGTTTTCGGATCACAAAAGTCTCAAATATTTGATGACTCAACGAGACTTGAATCTGCGACAAAGACGTTGGCTTGAGTTGTTGAAAGATTACGAGCTTGTCATTGATTACCACCCGGGAAAGGCTAATGTGGTTGCGGACGCCTTAAGCCGGAAATCACTGTTTGCTTTGCGAGCGATGAATGTACACTTGTCTGTCCTACCTGACAATGTGTTAGTAGCTGAATTAAAAGCCAAACCATTATTGACTCATCAAATTCGTGAAGCTCAGAAAGTCGATGATGAATTGGTTGCAAAACGAGCTGAGTGTGTTCCGAACAAGGAATCGGAGTTTCAGATTGATGATGATGGTTGTTTGAGGTTTAAAAGTCGTTTGTGTGTTCCAAGGAATTCGGAACTCATTCCGATGATTTTGAACGAAGCCCATTGTAGCCGAATGTCAATTCACCCGGGGAGCACGAAAATGTACAACGACTTGAAACGTCGGTTTTGGTGGCATGGTATGAAGCGAGACATCTCCGACTTTGTTTCGAGATGTTTAATATGTCAACAAGTGAAAGCGGAACATCAAGTGCCTTCAGGGTTACTTCAGCCGATCATGATACCCGAGTGGAAATGGGACCGAGTCACAATGGACTTTGTGTCCGGACTGCCATTGTCCGCAAGTAAGAAGGATGCGATTTGGGTTGTTGTTGATAGGCTGACTAAGTCGGCTCACTTTATCCCCGTGCGTACGGATTTTTCATTGGATAAACTAGCCGAGTTGTATGTTTCTCAGATTGTGAGATTACATGGAGTACCTATTTCTATCGTGTCGGATAGAGATCCGAGATTCACCTCGCGATTTTGGAAGAAATTGCAAGAAGCTTTGGGTACCCAGCTGCATTTTAGCACCGCTTTTCATCCCCAAACCGATGGTCAATCCGAGCGGATAATTCAGATACTCGAGGATATGCTGAGATGCTGCATCCTTGAGTTTAGTGGTTCATGGGAACGGTATGTACCTTTGATTGAATTCGCTTACAACAATAGTTTTCAATCAAGTATTAAGATGGCACCTTACGAGGCTTTGTACGGTCGTAAATGCCGTACACCATTGTTTTGGACCGAGCTCGGTGAAAGTAAAATTTTCGGAGTTGATTTGATTAAAGATGCCGAACAGAAAGTAAAAGTAATCCGTGAAAGTTTGAAGGCAGCCACAGATCGTCAGAAATCGTATGCGGATCTGAAACGGAAGGACATTGAATATCAGGTGGGAGATAAAGTGTTCCTTAAAGTTTCGCCTTGGAAAAAGGTACTTAGGTTTGGCCGTAAGGGCAAGTTGAGCCCGAGATTCATTGGGCCGTATGAAATCTCCGAACGAGTGGGGCCAGTTGCGTATAGATTGATTTTGCCCCCTGAGCTTGAAAAGATTCACGATGTCTTTCATGTTTCGATGCTTCGACGCTATCGATCTGATCCGTCGCATATAATTAGCCAATCAGAGGTTGAAATTCAAGCCGATATGAGTTATGAAGAAGAACCGATACGTATCCTAGCTCGTGAGGTGAAAGAGTTGCGAAACAAAAGGGTTCCGTTGGTTAAGGTGTTGTGGCTCAAACACGGGATCGAGGAAGCAACCTGGGAACCCGAGAGCTCGATGAAAGAGCGATATCCAAACCTATTTACTGGTAAGATTTTCGAGGACGAAAATTTCTTAAGTGAGGGAGAGTTGTGACAGCCCAAAATTTACCCTAGTCGGGAAGTGGTTTCGGGACCACAAGACCGAGTCGTAAAAATAATTACTTGCTATATTCTATGCTTATTATGTGTGAACATGAGTATGTGGAAGTTTCACTCCCTAATTTTACCAATTACATGAGAAATTATTAATTGGGATCAATTTGAGACATTGTAAAAATATGATAGTCTAATTCAAATGGTCTATTAGTGCATGTACCAAAAAGAGTGGTTTTGCATGTCAATTTGTCCATAAAATTTATGGTGGCCGGCCAAGGAGTGATAATGCTCCACTCATTCTAATTTAAAATGTTTCTTTGGTGAACAAATGATGGGATTAATAATAGAAAAGGGAACAAAAAAAAAAAGAAAGGTGTCATACTTGCCATCACCTAGCCGAAAAACCAAGAAAAAAGAGAAGGGGAGAAAGGAACTTGGGAGGGATTCGGCCATTGCTTGCCTAGGGAGAGTGTTTGATGTTGTGGCATGAAAAATGAGGGAGGTTGAATGCTTAATAAGGAGGGAAGAAGGAGTGTTCATATTTTCTTTCTTTTGCAATTGTTCTAACTAGAGGAAGAAGGGGAAACAAGATTCGGTCAAGGTGGTCCTTTAGACCAAGGTATGTTTAATGTTGTCTTAGAGATGCATGCATGTTTTAAATAGCCCATGTTCAAACCTTGAACCTTGTTGATAACATGAGCGATCGGTCATGAGAAAGTGTTCAAGGAAAGGTTGTTGATGAAAGAAATTAATGTGTTAAGGGATTATATGAAACTTATTCATGTTTATATATGTTATATGCAACGAAAATGGTTGATGATTTTGGAGGTGATTAGCTTGAATCGGCCACGGTATATCCATAAACACGATCTATGCTTGTTATGTTACTCATGGTTAAAACAATTCGGCTAGGACATTCGGCCATGGATGGTTGTATTTCTTTGATGTTGTTTTTGATGCTTTAGGGCATTGATGGTTGATTATAGATGAGGTGAGTTTCTTGATTTAAAATTTGATGGATGTTAAGCTAATTGGGCAACCAAAGGTTCAATATTTTTGTTATGAGGTCATATGTGCATTTCGGCCATGGTCTTTGCTTGAATATGAGATTTGTAATGTGATTTTCCTAAATTGTCTATGAATTTGGTTGTTGATTTCATGGTAATGGTATATTGAATCCATGAGAATTTAGTAAGGTTGCATTCGGCAACTTACTTGAAATTAAAAATCGATGTCTAAGCTTAGGTGATTTCGATGATGATATATGTGTGTATACATAAGTATATTTAGTTGATTCGGCTTTGGTAGTTGCATGAGATTATTAGCCGAATATACTAACATACATATACATGTGAGATTGGATTGTAAATATTTAGCAAGGTGGTTAAACTAGTTAAATTATTGATATAGCTCAAGGAGCTAAAGGAGGTGAATCGAGCAAAGGCAAAGAAAAGGTTATCGAGTAGCCGAGTTGGAACCGTCTTACCCAACACGAGGTAAGTCATTAAGCATGTAGTTGGTATTATTTCAATGGTCATAATGTTGTGTATTGATGCTGAATGGAATGAATAAATGTACATATATATATGCATGTACGTATGTGATGATGAAATTGTTGAATGAAATAAAAGAGGTAAGATGTAATGAGTTGTTGATCTCGGCACTAAACGTGCGGGATAACCATTTATGACTATGAGATTGGCGCTAAGTGCGCGGGATTAAATTGTTCAGCACTAAGTGTGCGATTCGACTTTGTTGCACTAAGTGTGCGAAATGAATATGATGCACTAAGTGTGCGAATTGACCATGCGGCACTAAGTGTGCGAGTCTAACTATGTAGCACTAAGTGTGCGATTTGATTACGTGGCACTAAGTGTGCGAGTTGATTATATAGCACTGAGTGTGCGGGCTCAATATACATTCGTGAATCATTATGGACACTATGTGTGCGACACTATTGAGTTGATCGCGGACAGCGGATCGGGTAAGTGTCTTGAGTACATGGCTAATATGTGCTATGCGTATACTTGGTGTGGAGCTCGGTAAGTTGAACCTATGTGACAACTATACTTGAAGTCACGTACATAAAAATTTATCGTAGGATGGGTGAAAGGCCGTTTTGTGGTTTGATTGTAACGAAAATAAATTGATTTATGAAAATGCTTCAATGTCCTATTGATGAGTATATGAATTGTGAAGGCATGAATTGATATGAAATTGAATCGGTAGGTTGGAGGAACTATGGCATGGTTCGGTATGGATGGAGTAAATTGTCTCATTCCATTTTGTTCCTCTTGTGATAATGTTATTGATGTATAGTAGAGCATTGCTTATGACTTACTGAGTTATAAACTCACCCGGTGTTTCCTTGTCACCCATTATAGGTTGCTTGGACTCATCAATTTTTGCGGGGTCGGGCCGTCATCGAAGTCATCACACCGGATAGCTAGTTTTGGTACTTTCTTCTTAGTGTGCTTAGAAGATCATTTTGGCATGTATAAGCTAGTACGTTGTGTTTGAATTATGGCATGTAAACTTTAAGCCATGCGAAAATGGCACGAATGTTCGAATGAGTAGGATCGAGGGTAGGCATGAAATGGACCTAGTTACTTTCGTAACAGATGCTGGCAGCAGCAGTGTCATGAGATTGAAAAATCACTAAAAATAGTAGGAGTGGAATTAATTGATGAATAAATTATGTAATCGAAGCTCGATGAGTCTGTTTTCATGAGAAAGTAACGAAAAGATCATATGGGCAGTATATTAAGAGATAATCAGATTTTAGTGGGACAGGGCCAGAACGGTTTCTGGATTCCCTGCTCCGACTTTGGAAATTCATTATAAATTAACCAGAGATAATTAGGGGTCGTACCATATATGTGCAGATTCCTCTCTGAGTCTAGTTTCCATAGAAACAAACGGCAACAGTATTGAAGCCCCGTGCAGGGAGATATCCCAGTCGTAATGGGCAAAGGTCAGTGTAGTCGACCCCTGCAACTTGGGGAACTTTGACTAATAAACTGTACTGATTGGCCCAACCAAAAATTCTAGAAAAAAATACATAGATGGGCACATGAGTCTAGTTTCTGGAAAAATTTACGAAACTGATTTTCGAGTTCCGAAGCTCAAGATATGATTTTTAAAACGACTAGTACACAGATTGGGCAGTGTCTGGAAAATAAATTTTTGTAAGGGGTTAAAGCCAGTTAACACCTCGTGTTCGACTCCGGTGTCGGATTCGGGTTCGGGGTGTTACAACATTACTGTTCCGACACCACTGAAATTTGGGTTGTTACAGGTTCAAATGGTAAATCCTTAAAGTCAAGTGATTTTAGAAAAGGAGATATTGGGACCTCATTTCTATAAATTGAGTCTATAAATATTTTATTAATATTTATGGAGTGTTATTATGGTCATATTAAAATTTGGTTAAGAAACCTTAACGTTTAAATAGTTAATTAAGCGAAGAGGATTAAATTGTAAAAGCTGCAAAAGGAGATTTCTATTAGTTAAAAGACTCAATTGGATATGGAATGTTAAAATAAGGGATTTAATTTGTAAATAAACCAATTGATTTTATAGTGGACGGTTTTGGGTTATTAAAAGCATGAAATTTGATATATTATAAAAGGGCAAAGTTGTAAATTCAAAAGTAAATGAAAATTAAACAACTAAAAGGTTAAAAAACTATCATCTTCTTCTTCTTTTTGGTTTCAACTGAAACACCATAGCCAAGTGAAGAGCTAGGTTCGGCCAACTTGTTTCTATTGCATGATCAAGAAACGACTCGAACGGACACTAATCACGAAAAAACCAAAATAGCAAACTAGTCGTTGGATCACATTAGAGCATTGTTTTTGTACAGGTAAGTTCATTTAAAGACTAAATTAGCATGTAATATTTTGAATTTAATTTTAATAAATATTTATGTTATAAATAGATTTGATTAGTAGTTGTATAATATTTTGGTAAATGGAACAAAATAGGATGTGAATTAATTTGAATGATATAATGTTTTGGTTTGGATAAGTTACTCAAATGTTAATATGATAAAGTAAATGTATTTATGAAAAGGATATATTGAATGTTAATTAAGGCTTGGATATGTAAAATCGTCTCGTTTGAGCCATGTAAATTCTTAGGATACAAATGCCATGCCATTAGGGATTATACGGTTTCAAGTGTTGATCTTGAATGTCCTACCGATGGCTGAGGTCCTGCATTTGTTGCGGATTCTCCACAGCTCGTATGAGCAATATCATATAGCTAACATTCTGACCCACGCTGGTGTGAGCAGGCCTATTTCACAACTCATGTGAACACTATTGAAAAGGAAAGGTTATGATTACATGAAAAGGCACACTATGTATGAGCATTCCCGAGTATCCGATGAAATTTTAAATGATTCAACAGGTAAGTAAAGGTTAATGGAAAGGCATGTATAAAAACTTAATGTACTAATGTTCATATGAAATGGAAAGATGAATATGCACATATGCAATGAAAAGGATGAGAATTTATCATGTGACGGATGAAATAAGCATGGAATTTACTTCTTAATATATGTTATGTTTCTTAGATGTTATGTTTATTTATTATCTACTAACTATGTGGACTCAAATATGTAGATGTTATATTATGTATGATATATGAATTTTGAGGTGTGAAAGGTGATGAAAATGAAAGTACATAGTATATGATGAAAGTGATTGAAGATTTTAAAAGCCTGAGCTGTTATAAGCCTTATTTGGTTAAATTTATATGTGCATTGCTTCACCTACTAATCTTGTGAGGTGTTGTGTATAGGAAAAGAAAATTTGGACTATGGCTAAATGGAATCATTTATAATTGTTTAATTAATGCACTTGGTAAGTTTAAGTTCTGTTATACGAACTTACTAAGCATTAGTTGCTTATCTCGTTGATTTCCCTATTTCTGTAGGTCATCAAAAAGCTCGATCGATTGGAAATTTCGTCAGAGCATGATCACTTTATCTAATGATCCATATTGGTAAATTTTGGTTATTTTGGAAAATGGTTATACATGGCATATAATAGGGTTATAAGGGTAGTCTTGGTAATTGGTTTGTTTTTAAATGGTGCCAAGTTTATTTATTTTCATATCTTTCGATGAAGGCTTATAAATTATATGTATTCATATGAGATGATAGTAATTATGCATGCCCTCATTTGAGTAGAAAAAAGATGATTGTGTGATATGTTGTGATATGGTTATTTAGCATGTATAGGCTAGTTACCGCTTGGTATTTTTGATGGTTGAGTTGGTATGTTTAGATTGCTACCAAACTTATACATATTTTAATATGGCTATATAAATGTATGTATATATTTGTGACTTTGGATCATCTTTATATGCCTTGTAAATATGTGATTTGTGTTCATTCATATGTGGTAGAAATGGTATAATGATGGTATGAGCATAGGAATATATGTTTTTATTATAATGCATGTTTGAGCTAATGGAATAGAATAATGTTTGAGGTGCCATTTGAATAGAATATTGGTTAGAAATAGGTTGAATGTGATTTTGGCATGTTTATAGATGTTTTGAGGTATACTTTATATATGTTAATGATGGTTGAGTTAATGAATCTACATGTGCAAGTTTTGGGCTTGAAATGACTTAATTTAAGAACAACTTTTACTACACACGGCCTGAGGCACAGGTTGTCACACGACCGTGTGCCATACACGGTCACCCCGCATGGCCGTGTGTCATTTAAATTTTAGGTGCAGGGTGATCCACATGGACTCAGAGAGTTACACAACCTGGCGACACAATGGCGTGACCCCTGTTTTCAAAATTTTTAACTTTTTTCCCATTTTTTTATGAATTATTTTAATTTAGTCCTGAATTGTTCTCAAATTGTTTTTAGGGCCTCGAAGGCTCGATTTAAGGCCTAAATGTGTATGTTTTCTAGGTTTGTAATGAGTTTTTGGTAATTAATATTAAATGCATTATAAATTTGTTTTGAAGTTAACTGTTCTGATTTGTATGGTAATGCTCTATAACCCTAATCCGATGACGGAGATGGGTTAGGGTGTTACACGAAGAAAGCTTAGAGTTAATGCCATCTCAAAATCCTCGAAGATCATTACTCAAAGAGTGAATGGCATCAAGAATGGAAATATTAATTTCAGAAAAGGATGTAGCAACATGATGTTGAGAAACCAGTGGAGGAACATGCTCTGGTGTAGGAACATCCTCGTAAGCGCCTTCAACATTGTCTTCTTCATGAGTTGCTGGAAGTTCACTCTGTACCCATTCTCTAGTGTTAAGATTGAAACAGTAACCGGCATGACGAAAGGCCCCATAACTAAGATGCTAATTGGAAATGATAGGGGTGCCTCCACTAGTGTTAATCTTTAACTGCCTAAAGATGTATGGCAAATGAATGCATGGGGAAGGGTGTTTTTTATAGACATTGCCTTCCTAATGTATTTAGTTATGTCATTAAACAATAAAAGTACGAGGTCAGGACGTCTATCAGATTGTACATAATTGACCCACCAATAATCGATGGAGTGAAAGACGACATGCTTTTTTATAGGTCGAAGGATCCAAGTGACTATAAGATAGAGGACATGATCATGAAGATTGAGCTCAGACGCATATCCAGACTCAATATAAAGAGCAAGGTTGTAGGCACATTTTTCATTGGATTCACCTTCGAAAGGTAAATTTAGAAATTTTCCAAAATCTTCTAATGTTAGACGAATCGAGGTATTCATTAAAAACGATTTTGTAGCAATAACAGTTTCGCCTAACTCATCATGTTTGAATTTGAGATTAGAGTAAAAAAATCGAACAATACTAAGGTAATTAGGCGAATGAATTTTGAAGAAATCAATCCAACCCCAAGCAAGAAAAATTGGAAGATAAGAGAAAATTATGGTTTCTAACATATCAAAATCTAGCTTTCTAGACTCCCAAGCACGCTTAGACACAAATTTTCTATTAAAAAGTTCTCATTCTGCTTCGAAATGAAAACACTCACATAAAGACGATCTACACCCACTTGAATGATTAAAAGAGGATGCATCAATTCTTAGACGCTTCTTAGGGGCCATCTTAGTAGACTAGACACAAAGAAACACACTAAAGCTTGTAAAAAATTTTCATTGAGGAGTTTTATCAAACACTTGGTGGGTAAAATGTTTGAAATGAATTTTTGAGAAAAATTTTAGAAAAAAACAATCCCCTACAATAAAACACAATTTATAGATTCCAAATCAACCTAAAATCTCATTAAAATTCAATATTTTAACCTGCATTTCATAAAATTTTAAAATAGGAAAAGTTTAGATTTTACTTCAAAATTGTTGAAATATTGAAAAACTTGAAGCAATGTTGAGGAAATCTTGATACAATGGTGTTAGAAAGTGTTTTGGAGTAAATATTTAGCGAAAAAGTGGAAGGATATGTGAGGAATTTAAGTGAGAGTTGAAAGGGTTTTTGAATGGAGAGGGAAAATGGTTTCGGGGTTTTTAAACTATTTTGAAATCTCCCTAAATGCTTAAAACCCAACAGGTATCGATATTTTTAAATGGGTATAGATGATTTTTATCAAGTATCGATAATTTTAGAAAGGTATTGATACCAAATGTCCATTCTTTTTTCTAAGTGCCGTAATTTCCCAAAATGCAATATTTGAAGTCCTAATGTACTCTAAAGGTCCTAATTGACTCTTAGATAAATTCTAATGTTTTCATGTGCATGAAAATGCAGGAATTAAGTGAGATTCATATGATTTATAAAGTATTACAAATTCATAAAAAATGACTAAGTTAATCAACTAAAGTTTAATCAAGCAAGTTCAATGGCATCAAAAGTAAATTATGCTAGAAAAATATGGTCAAAGTAGATTAATCAAACACTTTAAACTCTCCCTATCTTTTTGCATATAAGAGCCATGGAATCATGCAAGCATGCTTTTTTAATACATTTTAAATCATATACAGTTTAAAAATAATTCGAAGTGCATAGAAAAGATTAAACATAAAGTCAAGTCAATGTGGTTAAACCTAGTTCTCTCTTAAGTGTCCAAAATCTTTTCTTATCTAATGGTTTTGTAAAAATATCAACTAATTGTTGCAAAATGCCTACATACTCTAGAACAATATCACATCTTTGGACATGATCTCTAATGAAATGATGTCTTGTTTCAATGTGTTTAGTTTTAAAATGTTGGATGGAATTTTTAGTGCGAAAAATAGCACTAATATTGTCACACTTGATAGGAATGGTATCTATATCAATTCCATAATGCTTAAGTTTTTGTTTCATCCATAAAACCTGAGCACAACAACTACCGGGAAAAATGTATTTCGCTTTGGTGGTGGACAACGTAACACTATTTTGTTTCTTTGAAAACCATTAAATTAACTTGTCGCCTAAGAATTGACAAGTATCGGAGATGATCTTCCTATCTAATTTGCAAACTCCAAAATCCGCATATGAGAAAACATGCAACTTAAAGTATGAATCTCTAGGATACCAAAGTCTTAAATTATAAGTGTCTCTAAGGTACCTAAAAATTCTCTTAACGGCTTGTAAATGTGATTCCTTAGGGCATGATTGATATCCAGCACACAAGCGACCACTAAACATAATATCTGGTCTACTTCTGGCAAGATAAAGCAATGAGTCAATCATGGATCTATATTCCTTAATATCAACACATTTACCTTCATCATCTTTGCCAAGTTTTGTGGAAAGGCTCATTGGAGTAGCTTAAGGTTTGAGAATGTTCATCCAAAACTTCTTGAGCATTTCCCAAACTTCAACTACTAAAGTTCTTTTGGAAATGCTATTGATACTGCCCAAAAAGTATCGATACTTTTTTTACCTGGAGCAATACCGACTTGTTTTAAAACATTTTTAACTTGATTGAAAATACTTAAAGCGGTTGAAATAATTTTAACTTGATTAAAAGTTGATTCAAATAGTTTTATAAGAGTTCAAAATAGTAGGTTCAAAATTATATCTCTTAGACATCATTTGAAATACAAATTTGCCAATTTTTGTTCAACTTTAGTTTTTCTTAAAAAACAATTTAATTTATTATATCAAAACACATCATCAAATAAAGAAATTTTATATTCCTAGATTGTTCTATAAAGAATTACTACAGAATTTTTTATAGAAATTGATATTCTTGCTATATTCCGCTTAGTGCTCAGTGGATTGTTTTTATTAGTACAAAACGTAAACAATCATTGGGCTTCATTGTATCATCGAGGTTCATTTGACATTAGCTCTTTAGGACACTATAATATAGGTGGAGGTGAATAGAACTTTAAAGAAAGTGACGTTGATACACACCTTGAAGTCTTCATTAATTTCTCATAAGTTCATTTTTATCCCCACACACCAACATATTGTACATATTAATCATTAAAAATACACACCTTGAAGCCTTCGTTTATTTCTCATAAGTTCATTGCTATCCCTACACACCAACATACTATACATATTAAGCATAGCAACCATACATCCATAAAAAGCAATATATACCATATGCATACGTCAAAATAAAAAAAATGGAAATAAAATTGATTTTACCAAGATATATAAAATACGAAATCTTATAATTAATGAAAATATGGGAAACAAAAGTAATTTGATGGGCACTTGTGCAATTTCAAAATTTTAAGAATTTAAAAAAAATGAAGGATTAAAATTGATATTTTACAAGGTGAGGAAGAAATAAAATGGGAAACCTTATTTAAAAATTAAATTTTCAACTTTAAATTAAATTGGAGGGTCGGTGCAAGTGATAGGCTAGGATGGTAGCACGCGGACTGACCAAGGCGAGCAACGATGGTGTAGGAACGATGCAGCTGCCAAACCGAAAAAAGAATGGTGGAAAACGAGAAAAAAGGAAAATTTTTGGGTTAAGAACCTCCAATTTTGAGTGGGATTTTTTGTGTTTCTTTTTTTTTTGTCCCTTTTTCATACAAATTAATTTTCTATTTATAGTAAAAAAAACCTTAAAGAACCTAGATTAATGCAACTTAATGATTTAACTAATCTACAATATAAAAATTGAAAATTAAATAAATAAAAACTATTTATATAAAATTAAATTAAATTAGTCTAAGAAAATAATAATAAAATAATATATATATATATATATAATAATGCTAATCCATCTACCTCTTAATTAATTAATAATAAATTCCATAATTATTCTAGTATAATTCTAATAATAATCACCCTATTCTAATAATTATCCTAAAAAAATTTAATAACATAAAATCATATTCTAAATAATAATAATAATAATAATAATAATAAACCAACACATATATGATTATAATATTTTTTTCAAATAAGAAATTTAAATTTATTATGATTATCATAACTTTTGTTTTAATATAACTATTACGATATATTTTTTTTCACCATTGTAAATTGATTATAATTATTTTTAAATGTCAATTAAATAATATGATAGAAAATAAATAGTATTATTGTAGTTCAAAAGTTTTTTCAAACTCATTTTTTTATATATACTAGCTTCTAATGCACATGCATTGCATGTGATTTCAAACATTTAATTTTTAATTTGTTTTTAAATAACATATTTTTAATTATCATTACCTATCATAGATAATAATATTTTCTTCCAATTTTTAAATAATATACAAATTTGAATTTATATAAAAAATAAAATATAATATTATTTTAAAATTTTAAAAAAAGGTAAAGCAACATGCAATAGTTTTAATAATAATTTATGATAAATATGAAAAATATTCGCAATTTATAAAATTTTTTAAAAATTGCAAATGAAATTATATATAAATTACAAATGCAAATATACATAAAAACATATACAAATGCTAGTTTCTTTTAATTTTTAAACAATTTTAATAATGTTCAATAAAAATAATAAATAAAATTATAAATAAAAATATCTACCAATCTATAAGTGAAAAAATATACTTAATTATATACATAAAAATATCCATAAAAATTGTACATAAAAATACATATGACAATATTCAAACAATGTTATAAAGTAATAGATAAAAATATACACGGGTTATGCATAAATATATACAAAAACCATAAAAATATACATAAAATAGTATTAACCTCAATACATTCATGAAAATATAAATAAAATTATCATGCTTATTATCCTAAAGAAATAATTTATCATCATAAATCCTTGTTGTATATAAATAATCATTACATAAATAAGAGTTATATATAGTACATATCAATACATCAAGTTTATTCTTTAAACTGATAATTATAAATAAACCATACGTATATTGTACATATTAATCATACTAGTGATATATCCATAAAAAGAGAAATACATCATATACATACGTAAAACAAAATTGGAAATAAAATAGACTTTACCAAGGTTATGGAGCCATAGAATTAACCACAATATGAGGAGCAAAGCTATTTGACAAGCACTTTTGCAATTTCGACTAATTTACCTAAAAAAGTCCATTTCCAAGCATATTTACGGAAATGGGTCGATTACAGAATTATTTATTGGAAAAGGACGGTTTTGGCAAAACGCTCCTACGTGGACGCGTTTTAGGGGGAAAATGTCAGCAAATCGTGCCCTTAGGGGAGCTTTTTTGCCACGTCAGACAAAAACGCACTGACGAGGACGCGCTTTACGGACGTGGCAAAAACGCTCCCTCTAGGGGCACGTTTTGCTCCGTGTTTTTAAACCCAACAGCTTTTTTTTTTACTGTTGGGGGGTCTAACGGTCAAAAAAAAGTATAAAAACCCCATCCTATTATTTTACACATTATTTTTTCACATTTTAGCAAAAAACCTCTAAAATTTCTCCCTAAAGCTCTCAAATTTCTCATTAAATTTCTCAAAGCTCTTTTTAATTAGTTATTTACTTTAATTTTTTTCTAAATTAGTATTATTTTTTTATAATTTCAAAAATATTTGATCGTGTTAGCAATGGTCGGGAATTAATTCGTCTCGATCATAAACATATCTCCGTCAAACAAGTGAAAATGGTAAGTGTTAATTTTAATTTGAATACTATTTAATATTTTTTTCATTTATGTAATTTTAATTAATTTCAATTTTTGAATAGTATTTAATATTTTTTCCATTTATGTAATTTTAATTAATTTGTATTTTATAATTTTTTATAACAGTTTGTAGATCGGGTATTACAATTTTATATTCGTAATATGTTTGGTTTGCCATCATCGTTGATAGAAAATTACTTGAGGAAATCGGGTTTTTGGCACGCGGCCGCTATAGGTCGGGGGTGCAAGTTGGACCCGAAACTCATCAGCGTATTAATAGAGAGGTCGAGACCCGAGACGCACACATTCCATCTCCATGCAGAGAGTGTACTATCACTTTAGAGGACGTCCAGTTACAATTAGGATTGCCAGTGGATGGGTCCACACTCACCGGGTCCGTTCAATCTGCTGATTGGGAAGCCATATGCTACAATCTTTTGAGTGCGATTCCGAATAATATTTACGGAGGTCGAATAGAGATGAGCTGGTTACGGGACACATTCCCGAAGCTGGGGAATGATTCAACTGAAGTACAAAGAATACGATATGCTCGGGCACACATCCTTGAAATGCTTGGAGGTTATCTGATACCGGACTTGTCATAAAACCTTGTACATTTGAGGTGACTGCTGAAACTCGTTGATTTTAAAGCAGCTGGTGAACTTAGTTGGGGGTCTGTCGTGTTGGCAACATTGTACCGGAGATGTGCGGGGTGACACCACCAAATGAAGCCAAATTGGAGGTTGCCTATCACTACTACAATCATGGGCTCGGTTTTGCTTTCCATTTTTACGTCCTCGAATGAACCACCCAATTACATTGTCACTCATAATGAGGTAAAATTTTTATTTGATTTAACAATTATTCCATAGATTTAAAATAAAATTGTATGTTGAAAATTTATTTAATTAGGTGGAACTATCTGGCGAGTTATGTTGGAATACCTACCGCTCTTGAAGATATACGGCTTCTATTAGACCAACGGTCGGAAGCGCAAGTAAGTATTAAATAATATATATACATAAAATAGTCGTTTCATATTTAGTATTTAGTATTATGTATACAACTAATATTTTAATCCAGTTCATATAGTTTCAATAGACACCATACGAGGATCCGATAATACGGGCAGTAATTCCAGAAGAATTCTTTCAAAATTCAAACATTTGGCATGTTAAGGTCCCATTAGTCAACTATGTTATTGTTGAGATGCACTAGACGGATAGAGTGTTACAGCAATTCGGTTTCCGACAACTGACTCTTGAGGAACTTGAGGTGCTCAATAACCAGCACAGAATCGACTTATGGTGAAAGAATACGAATTCGCCGGTATTCTAGCCTGAATATATAAAAATTTGGGAAACCGGTATGATCATATACCTGATCATGAACCGATCATTGTCCAAGAGTTAGCGTGCGCATCGAATTCTATGCCATGGTTTAGGATCCATAGCAAGCCATATTTCCTGTCAAAAAAGAAAAGGCATCGGCAAATTCGTGTCAAAAGGGAATGATGGGGCCCTTTAAATTCAATAAGAAGGGATAATGGCACGGGCCCATCAACAATGCCCACACAATCACAGGCCTAGCGCCTCAACCAATGACACCCACAGCACAGCCCCTTCAGATTATGCCAGGTGTGTATCCTAGCCCTTATAGGTATCCTAACCCTTATATGTTTCCTTTTTCTAGTCCTATGCCATGTTGGAACACATGGCCTGGTGCATCTCCTTTCCCGATGACTTCGACTCAATCTATGATATATAGGCCATCGTAGCCAGAGGGATTGCACGAGGCACCATCGATGAGCTCATCTTATTACCATTCCTCATCGCCTTATGGGATTCAAACACCTCCATCGTGGGTGATGCAAACACCTCCACATTCTTTATTCTACCAAGGTGGGTCTATAACACCCCTAACACGTATCCGTCACTGGAATAGGGTTACAAGGCATTACCAGACTTATACACTAACATTTATACAAAATCGAGTCATAAATTTTGCATTCCAGATTAATTCTTTTCAAATTTCATTATAAAGTCCCTAATATGGTCCTACGGGGCCCAATACATGTTTTAGAAGTGGTTCGGGACTAAACTGCCAACTTTGGAACTTTTTCCTTGAAGATAGGGGCATACGCCCGTGTGGCCTGGGACATGGCCGTGTGGCCAGCCCGTGGGGCTCCCATGCCTGTGGGGCCAGATCGTGGGCAAATCTGACTTGCACACATGTTCGTGGGAATAGCCCGTGTGACATAAACAGAGAGCCACACGGCCTGAGCACACGCCCATGTGACTTGGTCGTGTAAAAACATGATTTTTGACCATTTTTAAGCTATTTTCACAAGCTAAACACATCTAATTCATGCCCAAACATTTACTAATAGTTCTTAAATCAAATATCATTCATTATGCCATTCAAACTCAGAAAATATTCATTCATTCACTTCAATACCTCTTAAGGATTATATACCATAATTCATATCAAAGTTAAACTACATTATCATACTAGTCAAACTCATATAAGTTTAACTTCCAAAATATGCATATTTCATACCATGCTTCAACAACTTTCATGATTGTTCACTATCATTTACAAAATAACACCTTAACAACCTAGGTACATGCCATTTTACCAAAAGAAAAGTATTCACCACTTTAAGTCCTGGATTGGCTTGGATGCTAAGTTCTTAGCTTTCTTTCGTACCTAGTCCTACGCACGAAAAAATACCGTACACTGAGTATACACTCAGTGGTATTTCTATAAACTAATACTTAAAACAATAATAAGCCATATATATACATTGTAACTTAAACTTTTTACTTTCATAATCTTAATCGCTTCACCCCTTACATTCATTGTACATCTCTTCTCTGTAGTTAAGCAATTCATATATATTTATATTTCATGTCTTTTGATAACGTAAACATTTGTAAATCAATCACAGTCACTTAATCAATATCAAACAGTCTTCAGTACTTTCATTTACCCCTATCAACATAACTCGGACCTAAACGGATATGCGGATCCAACCCACACACCGGGGATAATATACAGTGTTTCATCGGCCGAAACTGGAATACACCGTAGGGTAACAGTAACAGTAACAGTCATAGTCAGGTACGAAGTACCTCTTCGGAATGAATCCGGAACAGTCACAATAGTCGACACATATAGTGTCTCATCGACACACAGTCGAAATATCCCTGAACACTTCCAATCCTATGGCATGCCAATCGTATCCGACTAGCCCGAAACTGTTAATACGGTATTCAAATCGTTTCATTTCAATACAGAAGTAGTAACAGTTTCCATCATATCATTCATTATACATTCTAACTATTAAAATAACAATTACATTGTATTAAATCATTAAGCATAGTTTATAGAAATACGAACTGAAATTCTCGGGTTTATTCGATATCCTCGTTCACTTTCTCCTTTCCCTTTTTCGATGATGCTTCCGATGCTACGTTGACTACATAAAATTTAACATTTAAAATTATCAATATATGTTATTTAATAACACACTCTTTAATTTCCATGTAACTTTTACTATATTTCCAATTAGGTCCTACCACCATAACTATTCTTTTTCTTCAGATAATCTTATAAATTTCATTTTATACCTACTTTAAACAAGTTTCAACTCTTAATATTCAATATAAAACATCAATTCTACAATTTAAACAATTTAATCCCTACTATAAAAAAACTTATATCTATCTTTACAATTTAATCCATCTCCCACTTCTAACTTGAATTTTTATCAATTAAACCCATAATTCTTTCATTCATTCAACTTAATCAATATCTAAAAATTCAATAACTTTCTAAATTTCAACATAACTCAAATAGTATTTCTTCTTAGGATTCTATAGACACCAAGATTACAAGAAAAGGGATTAAAATAACTTACCACTTAAAGCTTGAACCTTAAAACCCTATTTTTCCTTTCTTTTTCTTTCCATTTTTCTTTCTTTCTTTCCCTGTTTTGTTCGTGCCCTTCTTTTTCCTTTTTCTTTATGTTTTTATTTCTTTTATTTATTATAACTATTATATTATATCATTATTATTATATTTTAAATTATAATTATTATTTCTTAAATATTAAGTAAATACATATATATTCATACATTTGTACCAACTAAAATAATACACATGTATTTATACTTACCACACACTTGTCACTTAAGGTTTATTTGCTAATTTAATCCTTTGAATTTTCTCTATTCTACAATTAAACTTTTTCGCTATATTTAATCTAGTCCTTTCACTAAATTAGCCTTAATTCAAGCTAATTCACTTAAACAAAGTCTAATTAACTACACTACTAGCTTCATAAATATTTCTAATGAATATTTACGAATTCATTTTACAGAAATTATAACCCGAAAATTCAATTTTTCGATGACCTTAAAATTGGGGTCGTTACATTTCTCCCCTCTTAATAAATTTCGTCCTCGAAATTTACCTAAAAAGAGATGGGGGTACTGTGATCTCATTGTATCCTCTAATTCCCACGTTGCTTCTTCAATATTATGACTTCTCCACAATACTTTTACTAAAGGAACTTGTTTATTATGTAATTCTTTTACTTCACGTGCCATTATCTTAACCAGTTCTTCTTCATATGACAAATCAAGTCGAATCTCTATATCTTCAGTTGAAATCACATGAGATGGATCTGATCGGTATCTTCTTAACATAGAAACATGAAAAATATCATGAATCTTCTGTAATTCAGGAGGAAGAGCTAAACGATATGCCACCGGTCCAATTCTTTCTATAATCTCATACGGTCCAATGTATCATGGACTCAATTTACCCTTCTGACCGAATCTCAAAATTTTCTTCCAATGAGAGACTTTAAGAAATACTTTTTCTCTAACTGAGTATTCAATGTCCCGTCATTTCAGATCTGCGTACGATTTTTGCCTATCGAAAGCTGTTTTCAATCGTTCTCGAATCTTTCTAACAGTGTTTTTCGTTTCTTTAATTAATTCTGGACCAACCACTTTTCTTTTATTCAGTTCTGTCCAACACACTAGTGATCGACATCTCCGACCATACAAAGCTTCATATGGTGCCATTTGAATACTTGATTGATAACTATTCTTATATACAAACTCAGCTAATGGTAAATAACGTTTCCAACCTGATTCAAAATCAATGATAATAACTCGGAGCATGTCTTCTAAAATCTGAATGACTCGTTCTGACTGTCCATCAGCCTGTGGATGAAAAGCTGTACTAAAATGAAGTCGAGTACCGAGAGACTCATGTAACTGTTTCCAAAACCTTGATGTAAACCGTGTATCCCGGTCAAAAATTATTGATACAAGAATACTATGTAATCTTACAATTTCCCAGATATAAGTTTCTGCCAACTTTTGAAGTGACCAATCTGTTCTGACTGCTTTAAAATGAGCTGACTTTGTGAGCCGATCAACAATTACCCAAATAACATTTTTCTTACCAGTTGACATCGGTAACCCAGTTACAAAGTCCATCGTTATGCAGTCTTATTTCCATTCAGGAATATTAATAGGCTGAAGTAATCCAGTCGGAACTTGATGTTCAGCTTTAACTCGCTGACATGTTAAACATTTAGCCACATATTCCACTATATCTTTTTTCATACCTGGCCACCAATACATTTCTCGTAAATCACGGTACATCTTCCTTCTTCCGGGATGTAATGCAAAAGAATTGTCATGTGCTTCTCGAAGTATTAACTCTTTCAACTCTGAAGTAGTTGGAATACAAAGTCGATTCTGATATCTCAAACAATTAAGCTCATCAATGCTAAAATTTTCTATCATATCATTCTGCACCATCTCTTTCTTCTTCATTACCTTTTCATCTTCTAACTGTGCTGTTCTGATTTGATCTAATATTACCGATTTTACTCTCAATTCAGATAAAAGACTTCCATCATCAATAATACTAAGTAGTGCAAACATTGCTCTCAACCCAGTTGCAGCTTTTCTACTCAATGCATCAGCTACCACATTAGCTTTACCTGGATGATAGTCAATAACACAATCATAATCTTTTAAAAGTTCTATCCACCGACGCTGTCTCAAATTCAATTCTTTCTGTGACAGAAGATACTTGAGACTTTTATGATCAGTATAAATATAACACTTTTCGCTGTATAAGTAATGTCTCCAAATCTTTAAGGCAAATATCACTGCTGCTAATTCTAGATCATGTGTCGGATAATTGCGTTCATGCGGTTTCAATTTCCGTGAAGCATAACCAATTACCTTTCTGTTTTGCATCAATACACACCCAAGACCATTTAAGGAAGCATCACTGTACACGATGAAATCTTTTCCCGACTCTGGCAAAATCAATACTGGTACCTTTGTCAACATTTGTTTCAACATTTCAAAACTTTTTTGACACTGCTCACTCCAAACAAACGGAACATTCTTTTGCAGTAACTTTGTCATCGGTAAAGCTATTTTTGAAAATCCATTCACAAACCTTCGATAATATCCATCCAATCCAAGGAAACTACGTACCTCTGACACATTTCTGGAAACTTTCCACTGAAGTATGGCTTCAATCTTCTTTAGATCTACTCTTATCCCATCTGCTGATACAACATGACCAAGGAATACAACCTCCGTTAACCAAAACTCGCACTTACTCAATTTCCCATATAATTGTTTTTCTCGCAATATTTACAAAACAATTCGAAGATGCTGCTCATGTTCAGTTTCAGACTTCGAATATACTAAAATATCATCAATAAAAACTACTACAAACTGATCCAAGTACGGTTGGAAAATTTGATTCATAAGATCCATAAAAGCATCCGGAGCATTTGTTAACCCAAATGGCATCACCAAAAATTCATAATGCCCATACCATGTACGGAATGTTGTCTTCGGTACATCACTCTCCTTTACCTTCAACTGATAGTATCCCGACCTCAAATCAATTTTTGAAAATACATAAGCTCCTTTTAATTGATCAAATAAATCATCAATGCGAGGTAACGAATATTTATTCTTAACAGTCACCTTGTTCAACTGTCGGTAATCAATACACAACCGCATCGAACCATCTTTTTTTTTTAACGAACAACACTGGAGCTCCCCACGGTGATGTACTAGGTCGTATAAACCCATGGTCCAACAAGTCTTGCAGTTGTACCTTCAGCTCCTTCAACTCAGTATATGACATTCGATATGGAGGTATTGACACTGGATCTATACCTGGGTATACTTCAATCACAAATTCAACTTCCCGATCAGAAGGTAATCCAGGCAATTCTTTAGGAAACACATCAGGAAATTCACATACAGTTGAGATTTTATTGCATTGACTCTCAACTGAATCAGAATTAATAACATATGCTAAGAAAACAGCACATCCTTGATAAAGAAGCTTACTAGCTTTAATTGCTGAAATAATACGAATAGTCCCACTAGCCCGAATACTATTTACTTCAATCTAATCACCACTTTCATTTTGAACAGTGAATTTCTTTTTATAACAGTCCAAAATTACTCCATGTTCTGATAACTAGTCCATGCCCGGTATAATATCAAAATCGCCAAATGGCATAATCAACAGATCAACAGAAAAAATGTTATCCTGAATTATTAATGGACATCTTCGACATATCTGATTCACTAACATAGTTTGCCTTAATAGACTAGACACTTCTATCGTTGCTTTAGACAATTCAGATTTTAAATTTCCCGTCTCAACTAGTTTTGTATTAACATAGGAATGTGACGATCCTAGATCTATTAAAACATAAACAGGTTCTGAATGTAATAAGAATATACCTGTCACAACATCATGAGTATCCCTCTCATCTCGAGTTCTTACAACATATGCTCGGGCTGGAGCTCTTACTTCAGATTGCTGTGTAGCATTTTCACTAGCTTTTCTAATTCCACCTCTAGCAACTGAACCACTTCGGCCTGAGCCTCGGCCTCTGGAAACAGATTCAGATCTTTGTGATACCGTTGGTGCTGCCTTACCAATCTTCGGACAGTCCTTTACAAAATGATCAGTGGATCCACAACCCCCAGTTAACTTTCTACATTTTTCTCTATATCTGTTTCCACAATATTCACATTCTGGAATTTTAACATTCTGAGCTGGGATTCTAATACTGCCAGTAGATATAGTAGTTTGTCTCTTTCGACTTTTGTCTCCTCTTTTTAATCTTGGACTGAATCTTCCACTACCACGAGATTTCCTTGATCGTTTGAATTACAGACTTGAACTAGCAGTTCCAGGACGTTTTCCAGCTGAACGGACAGTTTCAGACTTTTTACTCTTCCCCAGTACTTGCTCAATCATTTTAGCTCTTTCTACTAAATCTGCAAACTCTGTAATCCGTAAAGGAATCAATTGCAATTGGAATTCATCTCGCAGTCCCCTTAGGAATCGCTTGCATCTGTCAGCTTCAGTTGGTACAAATTCAATTGCATATCTGCTCAATCTTAGAAATTCTCGTTCATAATCTACTACGGACATATCTCTCTGTTTCAGCATCAAAAACTCCTATTTTCGATCTTCCATATATGTCTCTCCCAAATGATTCTTCAGAAATTCCCGTTGAAAGAATTCTCAGTTTACCTGTTCTCCTGGTATATTCTGAATCACTGATTCCCACCATATGTAAGCCTCTTCTTGTAACAGAGAAACAACACATACTAAACTTTCCTGTGGTGTGCATTCTAACTGCTTCAGAATTCTCTTGGTAGTCTCTAACCAATTTTCAGCTGTTGTTGAATCAGTTCCCTTTTATCCCAAAAATTTTGTAGCTTCATACTTTCGCAGTTCCTTAATAGGAGCTCGTCGGGTAGCAGGGGTAGAAATAGTAGTAGGCATACTTCCTACCGCTCTTTGAAAAGCCTCGACAATCATTCTAAATATTTCTATATTATCCCTTACAGTATTCGGTGGTTGGTTACCTACCGGGTTTATACTTAGGGTTGCAGATTCAGGTTCATTTACATCACGTGATTCATCTCTACTGTACATTTCTTGATCGGTTCCCTCGATACTTTCGTCAGACATCTTTTTCTCACTATAAAACAGAGTTAATTTATCAGTATATAAATCAGCATCCAATCCCAACTCAAAGTTAACATAATAATGGCATGTACCTCTAGGCTCAATTTTGAGCTCGATTTAGTTCTAGAATCGACTAAACTTGAGTAGCTCTGATACCACTAAATGTAACACCCCTAACCCATATCCGTCACCAGAATAGGGTTACGAGGCATTACCAGACTTATACACTAATATTTATACAAAACCGAGTCATAAATTTTACATTCCAGATTAATTCTTTTCAAATTTCATCATAAAGTCCCTAATATGGGCCTACGGAGCCCAATACATGTTTTAGAAGTGGTTCGGGACTAAACTGCCAACTTTGGAACTTTTTCCTTGAAGATAGGGGCACACGCCCGTGTGGCCTGTGACATAGCCGTATGGCCAGCCCGTGGGGCTCCCATGGCCGTAGGGCCAGGCCGTGGGCAGATCTGACTTGCACACACGGCCGCGGGAACAGCCCGTGTGACATAAACAGAGAGCCACACGGCCTGAGCACACGCCCATGTGACTTGGTCGTGTGAAAACATGATTTTTGACCATTTTTAAGCTATTTTCACAAGCTAAACACATCTAATTCATGCCCAAACATTTACTAATAGTTCTTAAATCAAATATCATTCATTATGCCATTCAAACTTAGAAAATATTCATTCATTCACTTCAATACCTCTTAAGGATTATATACCATAATTCATATCAAAATTATACTACATTATCATACTAGTCAAACTCATATAAGTTTAACTTCCAAAATATGCATATTTCATACCATGCTTCAACAACTTTCATGATTATTCACTATCATGTACAAAATAACACCTTAACAACCTAGGTACATGCCATTTTACCAAAAGAAAAGCATTCACCACTTTAAGTCCGGGATGGCTTGGATGCTGAGTCCTTAGCTTTCTTTCGTACCTAGTCCTGCGCACGAAAACATACCGTACGCTGAGTATACACTCAGTGGTATTTCTATAAACTAATACTTAAAACAATAATAAACTATGTATATACATTGTAACTTAAACTTTTTACTTTCGTAATCTTAATAGCTTCACCTCTTACATTTTGTCATCTTCATTTCCACTTATACCCTTATACCATGGTTATCTTCATGCTAATATTCTCAACTTAATCATCTAGCCTTCATAGTCATGTCTAATTCATATCCTTAATGTCACATATCAGACACTCACATTAACATGTTTCTTTAAGTGTAACACCCCAATTTTCGGGAATTCTGTGAATGTTGGCATAGGTTTAATTATGTTAGTGGGCCTCTAGAAGGCCCAAGCTTAAGATAGAACCCGGCAATTTTAGTTAATTTTTTTGTTCCATAAGAAAAATGAGGTGAAATTATGAAATAGGACCTATGTGAAAATGTTTGAAAATGCTATAGGCTAAATTGAAGTGGCCAAATAAATAGGAGTGCAAAATAGGAGGATTTGCATGACAAACCTCCCATTTTACATGAAGTGGCCAGTCATCATGTTGTTGTAGACAAAATGTGCACTTGATATCCATAATTTATGGTACAAATTGATACAAATTGATAATGGGTTAGGTAAATGTTCCATGATAATGGGTTAGGTAAATGTTCCATGATGGGAATTTCATGTCTTTTGTATTAAAGAATTAAATGGATGAAATATGAAATTTTATTAAAAAAAGGGGGTGAAAAGAACAAAGTTTTTTCCATCTTTGTTCATCATAGCCTAAAGTTAGAGAAGAGAAAGGAGAGGAGAAAGCTCTTGAATGTTCGGTCACTTGGGGAAGAAAATTGAAGGTAAGTTCATGGTAGTTTGCTTTTATTTTGAGGTTCATGAGTTCTTTTTAATTCTACCTTAACTCTTGAAGCATATTTTGGTTTTTGGTTGTGTTGTGAGCATTTGGTCATGAATTAAAATGAAGGAAATGGTTGTTGTTTCATGTTCTTTTGATGAAAAATGGAAGATAGGTGAAGTTGAGCCAAACAAATGAGCATGCATGTGCCTTAGATGCTAAGGGGAAAATCGGCTAACATGTTGTGCTTTAAAATGATGAAATGGAGACTATACTTAAGTAAACTCATAGATATGTGATGATTGATTGGTAATATACATGTTTAAATAACATGCATGCAAGTTATGTGTGAAAGAGTGATTTGGTAATAAATCTGCTTGGGACAGCAGCAGTAATGTAACTTTGAAAAATCACCATAAATCGTGGGAGATGAGTTAGAAGCTGCATAAATTATGTATTTAAAGCTTAATGAGTCTAGTTTCAAATGGAATAAACGAGAACATATTTTGAATTCCGTACAATGAGAAATTTGATTCGTAATGAAGAGTGATCAGATTAGTCAAACAGTGAAACATGGGAAACTTTAAGAAAAATCTGGTATTGATTGGCCATACCCAAAATTCTAAAAATTTTCTGGATAGAAGATATATGAGTCTATTTTTAGGGAAAATTAACGGCACTTGATTTGGAGTTTCGTAGCTCCAGTTATAAATAATTTAGTGACTATTGCTCAGGAAGATAGCTTGCAGTGAAATTATGATTATTTGGTAAACATTGACAAATATTTGTTAATGAGTTACTTATTGATTTCTTATAAGCTTACTCTAATCTGTAGGTGTGGTTGGCCGAATATTGTAAGGGGTTAATACGTAGTTCGCATTTGAATAGTTAGATTAACGTGTTAGTAATCCAATTGTAGGTGGTTCGTGTGTGGATCTCATCAGCATATCGTCGCAAACAGGTGTGTAACTGACACCCTCTCATAGACTAGATTGGCAAAAGCCGAAAAGCCGAAATGTCGAAAAGTCGGTATTTTGGGAATTTGTGAGTGTGCGAATGCTCGTAAGATAGTTGGGTTTGTATATTTGGTAATCTAAAGTAATAAACTGCAGTACCCGCGATTTCGTACATTTTGATAATTTAGGCTTAATGGGCCAAAGATCGGGTTCATGGGCCAACGGGCCCAATTCGGTAAGTATGTGCGGTAAGTGTTCTGATAGTACGTAAATAGTTAGAATATGCATAAAAACCCTAAAAGTAGCTAAATTACTATAATACCCCTATGTATAGAAAATTACTGTTATACCCCTAGGTGCAAAATTACCGTAATACCCCTAGGGTTACTTTTGACTGAAAAGCATGACGATCTAATTCTGTATGATGTATGCCATGATTATATATCTGTTGCATGGGGACTTGGGTTATACTATGGAGGAAGCGTCCTGGTGGCTATGCCACAAATTATCTGATCTGGTGGCTCTGCCACATATATCTGTTCTGGTGGCTCTGCCACAATATCTGTATCTGGTGACTTCGTCACAATATCTGACAGCCTCGCTGCGATTTCTGTGGTGTGTAGCGGTTGGATGGGTCGAGTAGTCTCCCCACATGGTGTAAGGCTGGTATGGGGGTGTTATGGATGAATTTGGGTTGGGTTTCTGCATAAACATGTAATATCTGTTCTGTTCTGTTATGGGCCTATGGGCTTTATTCTGAATTCTGTTTTGGGCTAAGGCCAACTTATTCTATTTCTATGGTTTGAGCTGATATAGGCTATGATTGGGTTAATTTACACACTGAGTTTCCCCAAACTCACCCATTTTATTTTCATCCATGCAGGTAATCCCCAACCATAGTGGGCTTGGAGCTGTGAGAGAATTTGGAGTGGCCACCCATTCTGAAAGTTTGATTTTCTTCTGGTGAACTGGATATCCTTTTATTTACGTTTGAAGTTTTGGGTTTTTAAATGTAATAAGGCCGCTTAATTATTTTTGATGGTTTTAATATGTATTACTAAGATAGGTATTACTTATTTTAACTGTTGAAATTGGATAGCTTTAGGGCGCGTTTTCAAAAACAACAATTGATTTCAAAATAACACGACAACAAGCAAAGCTTTCGCAATGAAAGTATTTTCCAAAATTAATCACTTTTCCTAAAAATGACTTAATCAAATCGGTTTCCTAGAAATATCCATGACGTTAAGGTGTGGCAATGGCGGTATGCATGTCTAGGATTGGATCCGAAGGGAGCTTGGTACTTAAGCAGTCCGATGGACTCACCACCTCTTTTCCGGTTTCCTACCTGGTGCACAGCTTCCATTCACTTTAACGTATAATGAAATTATCTTTTAAAACACTAAGTAAGTTTTTCTGGATCAACAATATAAAATGTTTTGAACGCTTCGATGTGGCATGTCGGATCCAGTCATAACGTCTGGGCCGGGTTTGGGGTGTTACATTAAGGCATTCCACACCAATTTCATTCTTCATCAACATCATTAACTTACTCTAAATTTACACTTTTATACTAAGAATATGATCACATCTATTGATCAAAGTTCATCCATTAATAACAAGCCATCACAACATGCAAATCATCAAGACATTAGAACAATCATGCAAAATCAATTAGGTTTACAACCAAATGATCAAATATAAGCCAAATCTCATGGCTCTATACCGTACGCGGAGTATACGCTCGGTGGTATTTCTATAAACTAATACTTAAAACAATAATAAGCTATGTATATACATTGTAACTTAAACTTTTTACTTTCATAATTTTATTAGCTTCACTCATTACATTCATTTTACATCTCTTCCCTGTAGTTAAGCAATTCATAAATATTTATATTTCATGTCTTTTGATAACGTAAATATTTGTAAATCAATCATAGTCACTTAATCAATATCAGACAGTCTTTAGTACTTTCATTTACCCCTATTAACATAACTCGAACCTAAACGGATATACGGATCCAACCCACACACCGGGGATAATATACAGTGTTTCATCGGCCGAAACCAGAATACACCGTAGGGTAACAGTAACAGTAACAGTCATAGTCAGGTACAAAGTACCTCTTCGAAATGAATCCGGAACAGTCACAGTAGTCGACACATACAATGTCTCATCGACACACAGTCGGAATATCCCTGAACACTTCCAATCCTATGGCATGCCAATTGTATCCGACTAGCTCGACACTTTAATAGGGTATTCAAATCGCTTCATTTCAATACAGAAGTAGTAACAGTTTCCATCATATCATTCATTATACATTCTAACTATTAAAATAACAATTACATTATATTAAATCATTAAGCATAGTTTATAGAAATACAAACCGAAATTCTCGGGTTTATTCGATATCCTTGTTCACTTTCTTCTTTCCCTTTTTCGATGACGTTTTCGGTGCTACATTGACTACATAAAATTTAACATTTAAAATTATCAATATATGTTATTTAATAACACAATCTTTAATTTCCATGTAACTTTTACTATATTTCCAATTAGGTCCTACCACCATAACCATTCTTTTTTCTTCAAATAACCTTATAAATTTCATTTTATACCTACTTTAAACAAGTTTCAACACTTAATATTCAATATAAAATATCAATTCTACAATTTAAACAATTTAATCCCTACTATAACAAAACTTATATCTATCTTTACAATTTAATCCATCTCCCACTTCTAACTTGAATTTTTATCAATTAAACCCATAATTCTTCCATTCATTCAACTTAATCAACATCTAAAAATTCAATAACTTTATAAATTCCAACATAACTCAAATAGTATTTTTTCTTAGGATTCTATAGACACCAAAATTACAAGAAAAGGGATTAAAATGACTTACCACTTAAAGCTTGAACCTTAAAACCCTATTTTTTCTTTCTTTTTCTTTCCCTTTTTCTTTCTTTCTTTCCCTGTTTTGTACGTGCCCTTCTTTTTCCTTTTTCTTTATGTTTTTATTTCTTTTATTTATTATAACTATTATATTATATCATTATTATTTTTATATTTTAAATTATAATTATTATTTCTTAAATATTAAGTAAATACAAATATATTCATACATTTGTACCAATTAAAATAATACACATGTATTTATACTTTCCACACACTTGTCACTTAAGGCTTATTTTCTAATTTAATCCTTTGAATTTTCTCTATTCTACAATTAAACTTTTACACTATATTCAATCTAGTCCTTTCACTAAATTAGCCTTAATTCAAGCTAATTCACTTAACCAAAGTCTAATTAACTACACTACTAACTTCGTAAATATTTCTAATAAATATTTACGAATTCATTTTACGGAAATTATGACCCAAAAATTCAAATTTTCGATGACCTTAAAATTTGGGTCATTACAGGGTCATCCTCCCAACACTCACAATCGGAGCACCCACAACCCCTGCCGGAGCAACCACAATCCCCGTTGGATCAACCACAACCCCCATCGGAGCAACCAATAAGGAATCCAGCGCGTAATCGTCGACCACCCCTATGTGGCACTGATTCCGACCGGCATATACATTGATTTTTTTTAATATATTTTTACAAATTGTTTCTATATTATTTCTTTTAATAAAATAAAAGTTGTTTTTAATATTTTAATAGTAAATTGATTTTATATTTTTAATAAAATAGAAGTTCTTTTGAATAAGGCGGAATAGAAATAATGCAACATAGTTTTATTACAGCAATTATCAACTATTTCGGTTTGGACATGATTGAATTGTATGACCTGGGTTCCTACACCATCCACACAACTTCTATTGGTTCATTATTTCTCGGTTATCTATATTATTATGTATTCTACTCGAACAAGGTCGACCTTTTGGTTTGCAATGCAATTCTCTATCCGATAATAACTTAAATGGAGCAAGCGATACAGACGACCACTTACATTCATCTGGGACCGGTAGGAATACGTGTCCCCACACATTATACATGTATTTTATTTTGTACACTTGGTCGACATATCTCTTGGGATCCAAATGGAGATTCTAACAAGCTGCAATTGCATGAGCGCATGGATAACGAAGTGTGGCAAACGTCCCATAGTCGCAAGTTCTATTTATCAAGTATACACGATATTACTCTCTGGTAATACATTGGCTCAGTCTGTTAAGCTCTGTCACACGAAACCATAGGTTTTTGCGATCGTGACACACTGTGTGCATCATGTTGGCCTGCGCCTTCGCCTTGTTAATTTCTTGCAAAACCTTCCAGAACTATACATGGTCTCCCTGCATTTGGCCTTGATGACTCGCTGCCCACTTTAGAAATAGTGCTGCCAAACGAAAATATGTCTCTCACACAACAGAGGTTATCGGCAAATGATGCGTACCATTTAGAAAAGAATTTATGTATTCAGCCAGGTTTGTGGTCATATGACCATATCGTAGGCTGCCATCGTATGTTTGTGTCCATAGTTCGAAAGGTATGTTACAGAGATAATCTGCGCCTTTATCATTAACTGAACGCAAAATCCCCAACATCTCATGAAAACGGTTCTTATTGATCTCGTACCCTACCAATATAAGTTGATAGCGAAAATTACATACCAATACTCCATTTTGAATAAATTGAATATTACAAACAAAAGTATATTAATAGAGATTAAATACGCATGTTGGTCACTTGCCATCATTCAGTCATAGACCGATATTGCCTGTAGTAGTTGGACGCAACGTGCCTTAGACAATATTGATGGTGTGTGCGATCCCATAGGCTTCCCTAATATTTCAGTCATTCAGTTATTTCATTCAGGTAGGGGTTTAAGCAAGCTTACCGACCCTACAAAAGGTTCATAGTCGTCTCGGGCGACCTATACAACCTTAGCTACAAATTAGTGGAAATGGGCTCACACGCCCATGTTGTATGTCTTTGTGGGCCCATACGCCCGTTTGATTTACCCGTGTGGGCACACACCCCCATGTGGCCCACACGACCTAATAGGTCGAGCCCGTGTGTCACACACTGCCTCGCCAAGCCATTACACGGTCGTGTTATGCGCTCGTGTCATGAGTGTACGGCCTGGTTCGTTGAACACACGCCCGTGTTCCGTCACACGACCTACCATTCAGGCAACCACACACCCGTGTGGCATCGATAGAGAACTTTTTCGGCTTTTCATTGAGTCGCATTTCCTGCGTTTCGGTTACACACCTGGTTCAATTTCGACGCGTAATCACTCCCGAGCACTCCAGAACCTATACTCGACAATAAAAAGCCTAATTTTAGTCACTTAATCCGAATTGCTATGAACAGACAATTCTCAAAAACCATCGACAACCTTACTTCGCTTAAGCAACTCCAATTCCGCACAACCACAACATCAATTGAGATCCATCAGCCCCTTAATTTGCGCCTAAACAACAAGTGACTCTCGTCAAACAAATATTCATTGAATAAATCGAAAAGAACTCACTTATCACTTACCAAATAACACACGAAAAGTACAGACGTGAAATGACGACGGTAACGAGGCAAAAATCGAGTTTGGAGAATAAGAAAATAGTGTGAAATCAGGAAAAAAAATGCAGCAATAAGGAATTTCGGCTACAGCAAAAAGAAAAAAATGAAAGAAAAGGCATCAATTTTCTTTCTCCGAAGAGAATTTTGGTACCGAAGTGTTTTTGCAAATCCCCACTATATCAAAAACCCTTAATTTTCTTTATCAAATTCTACTAACCACCCACTACTCGGAGTCCACTAATAGCACAACTCTAGCCGAACTTCGAGCAAAAATAATACTACTTGCCATCGTAGAGAATCAAACACAAGACCTCCAGCATGCTAACCCCCACTTAACCACTAGACCAGTAGGCCCATTCTGTTATATTTTCACACACTTATCCTTATAAGCCTACTGGCCAGAGATAGGGATTATTCATATAAAAACAAAAATTTTGTTCAATACAAGACTTGAACCCAAGACTTCTTAGACACTCCTAGACTCATAACCACTGATACAGATGGTATTTTGTGACACAAACATATAGAAATAAATATAAGGTATTTTTGGGGCGTTACAGTTAGCCTAGGTAAAAGGTTGCAGCGGTGAGTAGTGAAGGGCCAGGGCAGGCGAGAGATTGGGATGACAGCATGTGGATCGATCGAGGTAGGCAACAGTGATGTAGAAATAGTGCAAAAAAACTTAATAGTCCTAGATTAATCTAACTTAATGATGTAACCAATCTACAAGATAAAAATTGAAAAATAAATAAATAAAAGTTATTTATCTAAAATTAATCTAAATTATCCTATGAGAAAATTAATAAAATAATAATATATCTATATATATTTTTTGTGATACAAAATAAAACCATCCATTATCCCTCCCTAACCCCTAAATAGGAGAAAATGTACTTTTGTCACTGGGCTAGAATTTTAGTCTGACAAACCGTACGGTCTTAGGCCATTTCTTCGCTTCAATTAGCTTAAGTCAGCCTAACCCTTGGAATGCACCAGAAAAATATAGTGACAGCAACTTGAAACAAAAAAAAGTAACAAGAGAGTTGGAAAGCCACGAGAAAGCAATGCACATTAAGTGTTTGAGTAAATGCTCTCAGTATATTCTTAACTCAAGAATAACTGAATACAATGAGATTAATATAAAGGAAGAGAGAGGCCTTTTTCTATAGTTAAACTCCCCCAAAACCAACGGTACAGATTGAGTTACATGGCGGTCAAGATTAGCGCCTCTCTACAATTAAGAGTCCTAAAAGATTTAAACTCTATACAATCTTATCCCTTTAGGATTTACTTTATTACCCTGTAACTCCAATTTGACTGAAGTGTTTCACTGAGCTACCAAGGCTTCAAGTAGATAAGCTTCTCCTTAGGTTCCATGAATCGAGTCAGTTCATGTGGGTCAAATGAGCCACATTTAATAAGTTAAACTCTATGGGACGTTCTGTGTGCAATGGTTACAAGCTTTGATCCGCGGCCTGTGACACTTTAATGAGCTTGAACTCATGTCTTCCTATACTAGCAATAATATCGATGTGAACCAAACTGAGGCTTAGTCGCATAATATATGTGTATAAAAATACTAATTCATCTAACTCCTAATTATCCTAATTAATTACTAATATTATTAATAAAATCCATAAATATCCTAGTGTAATTGTAATAATAGTCATCTTATTCTAATAATTAACTTAGAAAATTTAATAACATAAAATCCTATTCAAATAAACTATAATAGTAATAATAATAAATAATAGAACACGCGCAAAAATAATTTAACTAAACTTTAAAATAAAAAGATTAACTACACAATTAGTCCCTCACTTAAAGACGAAAATATAAGAAATCACCATCAAATTTCCTTGGTTAAAATATGCTCGGAATCTCTTTACTCTTTTTACATTTATAATTTAGTTTTTCTATTTTTATTTTTAAGAATTTAAACTTTATACTTTTCATATTTTAAAATTAATGTTTAATTGTTAGTATAATTTAAATTCTTTTGTTAAATTCATTGATGCAACATTTTAAAATAATAAAAAATTACTTGATAGTTATATAACAGAAAACGACGTTATAATTGACTAAATTTAATAAAAAAAATTTAACGATATTAACAATTAGACTTGTATTTTTAAATACAAAATATAGAAAGATTAGATTTCAAATGTAAAAAAAAAACTTCAATCATATTTTAATCACTTTAGTTTTACATAATATTAAGTGTTAAAATTCTTAATGATGCAATATAATTTACAATAGCATACTTTTGCATGAGGCAAAATTATAAATATGTGCCAATTTTGAATATATATATATGTTTTTATTTATTTATTTATTTAGATTGATTTTATAATCTTTTAAGGAAATATATTGTTTTTTTAATGTGGTGCAAAACCGTGGAACCTACTTTTGAAAAGTTTTTTTATACCGAAAGCGCTTTCCATTAATATATTATATTTTCTGGTTAGACTGTTAAATGTCGGTGATCTAATCTTAAAGACTTTCATTTCATTTTTGGTTTTCTTTTTTATTTATATTGTTTGAAGTTTTTTTTTAATTTTATTTTTAATTAATAAACAAGGTGTATTTAAGTTATTTATTTTATTTTTAAAACTCCTTTATTTATATAAAGTAATAAATATGTAATTATATAATGAAAATATATATTTATATATATATCATGTTAAATATATTTTATTTTTTAGAATATTAACTAGTTTTTCTGATATATTTTTTATATATAAAATATTTACTTTTTTTCACCTATAATTTGAGTAGGATAAATTCTAATATTATAAAATCAATTAATTATTTCAAAGATTATAGTTATTTTTATATGTAAAATATTTTAAATAATTATTTCAAATACTATTATTTTTAGTAAATATAATTTTTATATGTGAAATATTTATTTTTCTATTCATATCATGGGGTGTGGAAAATTTTAGTATTATATATTTTTGTGCGTGTATTTGAAATAATTAGTTGAAATATTTCACATATAAAAATAATAATGATATTTAGAATAATGATTTGATTTTATAATATTAGAATTTACCAAAAAAATAAATGTTCGAAATAATTTCATATTTATTATCTTGTTTATTTGAATAAAGAAATTTTAAAAATAAAATAAATAAATAAAAACTCGGAAAAAATACCCACTATGTTTATAAGTTGGACCAACCCATGCCTTTAAAATAAAATCACAAATTTTCAATCATCTAACAAAGAAAATGACTTGTCAATAGGAAACTCCTTTTGTATAAAATACTTTTCAAATGCGCATCTCACAAGGTGCTTTTGCGCCACATTAACAAGAACGGTTTATTTTCTTAAATAACCATAAAGTTAATTTAAATTCCTAATTTTTTTCCACATATGTCAATGCAATTTTTTTTTAGGTATTGATTTATCGATTAATATTTTGATTTTTTTTTTTTTGAGAAACCAGTTAAAACTCGTGATTTAAAATTATTTAATGTATTAGACAAAAACATGGAATTTTGATGGAACTTAAGAGGTTGTCCTCCCTGTTTACTATCGGAACAGACATTTAGTTACTGTGCCAAGATAGAATTAACTATCATAATTTATGGGCCAATGAGACTTTTGCATGTTGATTAAGGTAAAGTAGTTTCAAGATATACAAATAAAATGTATGAATTTTTAATTCCGTATTTGATTCTTTCTAATTATTCTTCTATTGTACAATTTAATACTATATTTGTGAGTACATTATATCCAAAATAGAAAAAGAATTGATGAAAAGTCTAATCCCAACTTTTTAACTCAAATCAAAATTTGCAAACAAACAGCAATAGAATTCTTCTAAAATTTAATATATATAATTAAATTAAATTAAATATGAGTTTAAAACATTTAAATTTTATTTGAAGGACCTAGATGCATAATTAATATCAAGAGGGTAATTACCTTTCTATTTAAATTTTAGTTTGTAATTAAAAAACTGTAGGCAAGAAATTACTTTTTTACTAGTCTCCAATTTTGAAGAAACAAAAAATTATCCTTTTTTTGGTTTTCTTTTTGTCAAGAGTGAAGTTAGATTATTAAATAATATAATTACATATTTAACCCTTCCTTAGTAATTCAATATAATTTCAGTCCTTAATTAAATAAAATTTTATTTTGATTCCTTCTAAAATTCAACTATAACCATTAAACTTACTTGATTCCTGACATCGTCTCTGATTATCTTGGTCGAAACAACCACATTCTACTACACCTAAAACAAAGCCTTCGGGAGTATCCTTGAGGCTGGAAAGCCATTCAAGATATGGGTTTATTTGAAACATTATATGTATACAAAAAGATACTACTTTCTGCAATATCGAGCATACTGAAATGTATGCTAAACCGCCTACAGATACAGATTAACAAGGAAATGGCAAAAATTGAAAGACAAAATGCTTCTTATTGTATCTATTAAATAACTAAATCCATTACCAATATCCAAGATATCCACCCTAATCAGATTGTAATAATAGCAAGGGAAGGGAAAACATTACCAAAATGTGGCAACAATCCACCTGCTCCAATTTACTACATCTCACCAGCTAAATCTTCAAACCTCCCAATGCAACGTAACCAGAATGGTTCCCTCAAGGATTATTGAAGCAAAACCGCTTTATCATGGAGGAGGTGGAGGAAGATGGGATTTTGCCATTCCCACCCATGCAAAGATTCCAACAGCAAGAATTATCCATCCAAATACGTCGTACTTTAAATCACTGCTCTTCTTCTTCTTGGCAGCCTGAAAATGTACAAATATCTCAGCAAATATCTTCTATGCTATGAACTTAGAGAAAAGTGTTGGGACACTGTCATATTGTAAAGGTTTTTTGGGCTCAGAAGTTTAAACTCCGATCCATGCATAAGCACTCATTAATTGATGGAACAGTTACAAATAATAAAACCACCAATATATCTTTGTAGTCATTTAGCAACCCAATCAATCGTGAGTTTGATGTCTGAATAACCTAGGGATTGATGTGAACACCTTTTTTCCTTTGTCGATTACAGTTCTTTGAACTAGAATTCATACCTAACAAGCAGGGATATTTTATTACCTAAACCTCACAAAAGCCATCATCAAATTCTAATGAACATATATGTCAACAAAAAGGAAGTTCTTTTCCATAAGAAATTATTGCCAGTCCCCAGAACAACTGTATGCAAGGCCAAGCTGCCAAGTCTTCAACTTTTCCATTGCAACATAAAAAAAATACCTAAACCCGAGTAATATGCAATTTAACCGTTTCTGAGAAGGCAACATGCCGCAAGGATCAGTCAGAAAAGCAGAATATGCACAATTATATGTGAATGTGATGCAACCTCACACTGATGTGAAAACATTTATTTCAGTCCATGGTCTGTTGGCTCACTAACTCAGATCATGAGATAAGGCTTACATAAAATTATAGGAATTATTCACTATTCACATCAATTAATACTCAATGAACTTATGCAAACATATAGTAACTGCTAACTCAGATCATATGATAATAAAAGATAATATAAGCAAGCACTTCCAAGGCAAAAAGAAGTATGGAAACAAGCAGGGAAGATTTGCAAGTCAATGTAAATAATTAAAAAAAATACTCACAGTTGAAGTTGAAGAAGCAGAAGATGCCCCACCCATACTCTGTTGGCTAGCTGCAGCCTTTTGGAAGTCCATATGTAACTCTGGAGCCTAAGAAGATGAACAAAGTCCAAGCTTATTTAAAAATTTAGGCAAATCAGAGCACAAAGTATCATCAGCAAAACATCCACTCCTCACCCGCACTGCCCTAGATTCTCTTTCCCAAGAAAATAAACACATCCATTTAACACAAAAAAAAAATTAAATAAAAAAGAAATGCAAACCAGCTTAAAGTAGGTAAAACAAAAGGAAAACACCAATCCCACTAAACCAGCCATAGTAACAAAATATCTTAATATTTAATTAAGCACTAGCCATAACCTTATCATTAACAAGGTATCCTGCTTCTGTCTTTCAGAAAACTAAGTCCAGATTACCACACCAAGTTCATTTCAAATAATTACCACATCAAACAATGCAGCTAAAATATTAAAACATCAATTAAATTACATAAGGTTATATTTACATAAAAAAAGCATACATCTTTGTTCCCGTGTTATGAAACTTAAAAGAAAAGCAGGTTTACCTTAGCTGCAACTTCCAAAGACTTTTGATAAAGCTCATTGCCAGGATCCTACAACCCAAAAAAATATTTAAAAAATAAAACCCAAATTAGCGTCCGAAACCCTCAATTTGGGATCTTCAAAACAGGCATAAGAGTCAAAAAAACAAAGAAGTTACCGCATCAACAGCTCTTTGGAAAAACTGAGCTGCCTTATCAAAAGAAACTTTTGCCTCGTCAGAATCGGTAGTCATAAATGCAGTAGTGGAAAGAGCGTTTCCCATGCACCACAAAGTTTCGTGCTTGGATGGATTTATCATCAACGCCTCATCCAATTTCGAAATTGCATCTAAATGATCAATATTCATTGCATTAGCAAAAACTAATAATAGGAATAAACTCAAGAACATGGTAGAGTACCATTTATCATCTGCTTTGCATCTGAAACAGTCTGAAATTGAGCTAATTCGAGTAAAGCCCCTCCCCATTTGGTTAAATTCTGCAAACATTTTTAACAGATAATAGGAAACGCAGAACAATTTCTTTAAAAGAAAACCTCAAACCAAAGAAGAAAACAAGAATAAAAGAATTAAAACCTCATTACTATTAAAATCAATTAACAGAGGAAAGTAACTGCAAACAAAGAAACGAATTAAAAAAAATTGAAAGGATAGAAATAAAGAAGGAACCTCAGCATCGAGAGGGTCCTTAGCGTAGTTCACTTCAGACGTTTTACGAGTGTGTTCGGCGACTAAAAGGCGATCGAAGTCGGCTTGAGAAAACTCCATTTCCGTGATTGATTTATTCTGTTAGTTTAGAAAGTGAGGGAAGAGTGTAGCCGCTAGGGTTTTTTCTTTTCCTATTGGAGAAGTGAAGTAGAGAAGGTAACATAAACTTATGACAAAAAGACCGTGATGGCCCTCGACCCTCGATATTTGGCGCTCCTTTTGCCTTTCCTTTGCTCTCTTTTCTCGTATGTTTACTTCACTTCCACGTTGCGGATACCAAGGGTCTCCCCTCCTACTTTCTTTCTCTCTCTTTTTTAGGGGAAATTTAAATTTGGGTCACTCAACTTTCAGAACTTTTTATTTTGGCCATGAAAATTTTTAAAAATTGCAAAAAGAGCAGTGTCATTACAAACCGTTTTCATTTTAGTTACCCACCCTTATTTTCAGGGTTATGCAATCTTAGTGTACACTCAATTTAGTCATCTATCTTTAGTAAATTTCTATTTTAGCCACTCATTTTATCTTTTTAATGTCCTTTTTTAGAATTAATTTTTACAAGGAAAAAAACTTGAATCTTTACAAGGAAAAACATAGGTTCTTACATGGAAAAACCAATTTATATTTTTAATTTTCTCAATTTTTTTTCTTTTCAAGAATTATTTTTAATTCTTTGGAAAAAAAAGAAAAATCTAAGGTTTTGCAAGAAATTACCTGAGTTTTATAGGAAAAACTTAAGTTTTTACAAAAAAGCATTTTATCTTTTTTTGAAATAATTTTAGTTTTTTAATAAAATTAGGAAAACCTAAGTTTTTTAATCATGAAAAACATGAATTTTTACAATGATTTGAATTTCATTTCTGCAGCTAAATAACTCAATTTCTCATAAAAACCTTTTTTTTAAATAATATTAATTCTAAAAAAGGAAATGAATTACTAAAATGAAAACCTACTAAAGTTGAGTAATTAAAGAGAGTCTACAATACTATTGTTTAACCCCAATTTAATGATGAGTGATCAAAAATGAAAATGGTTTGTAATGGTAGTGCCATTTTTGCAAAATTTTTTTATTTTTAGTGTCCAAAATAAAAACACATGAGAATATTTAGGGGATCAACTGTGTAATTTACCTTTTTTAAGTTAAAATTGTAGGGGTTTTTTTTTTTTTTTTTACACTTTGCAATATCAAGTTAGGGGCAGAGAAATTTGATGTAGGTTTTAGAAGCGCAAGCTGCTCATTGCTGCCAATTGTCTATGGTTTGGAGTGGAATTGAGATAAGAATAATATTAATCCACTTTTTATCCTTGTTGAGGAGTTCACCAAAAATCAACATTGTAGAATCTACGAGAAAGCAGAATAGAGCATAACGTGGGGATTCTTGCTTGAAATCAACTGAGAGTCATCAGGTTCCTCAACAATAGTTGCTCCACCTATAAGACCAGGCATAAAGTCTGATATTCAAAGTGAAGGGATCTTGGGGCACATGTTTAGGTGCTTTGTAGAGGGTCAGCATTGAAAGAGCAAAAGATAGATGGAGAGATCTGGGTTTTATCAATTAGACATATCTTTCTATATTTAAGCCCTCAAATTTCATTGAATAAATGTTAAAAAATTATTTCTTTTAAGTATTTATTTTAAATTTTTAATTTAAAATATATGTTTATTTTTTTAATTTAAAAATTTATATCTAAAATAAAGCTGGACAAATAGATGTACAGATTCAAATGTCTAAAATTTATTTATTTTTATAATTTTAATAAATGATAAATTTTAAAACTATACATGAACTTTGATTGTGGTTCAAATGTATATATAAAATTTTATTTTTGTTTTATTTATACACATTTAAAGAAATAAATAAATTAAATAATTTTATATTGGAGAAATATAATTATTTATGTATGCAATGGGTAAACATAAAATGGTATTATATCAATAATGATGTTAATAATTATTAAGAATTAAATCAAATCAATTTTTCATGTGTAAAATTACTTGAAATCAGAGTTGTATGTTTTTATATATTTATTTTAAATTTTTAGAATTAGGATTAAATTAAGACCATTTGTAAATTTTGAAAGTTAATTTTTTTAAATTCGACTAAATTGATATAATATGTAAAAATTGAGAGCTAAATTTAATATCATACTGATTTTTTAACTACCATGTTACCCTTCCCTCAAACACTAATACTTAGCAAAAATGAAAAAAAAAATATCAGTTAATAGGATGACAAAAAATGTTGTGTATTTTTCTTTTTCAATAATAATTTATTAATATTTAACTAGTGCTCTTCAATACTTATTAATATCTGTTGTTTAAAAATATACTTTGAAAGTTAATTAATAAATTGATTTATTTACCCTTAAGTTAAATTATTAACGCTTCCCTGCGTTGCCATTTTTGTGCAGTGTTGTTAAACCGACAAGCTTGAATGAGTTCTTTGCTGTCTGTCAACCTACAAGACTGGATTTTCACCAATATAATGCATCCTTCCCACCATGCTATGGATCATAGCAATTGGGAAATCAAGTTTCGCTTTCTCTGCTGGTTACTATGTAACCGACCGAACAACAATGAGAATTTTATTGAGGAGAGTGTGCTTGAGCGGGGATACGGCTGGGTAATGAGGTTGCCAGCGCCTTCATGGATCGAGCTGATGGCGGCCAAACGAATGAGTATACTTATCGTAATTTCTTACGTCATGTATAGTAGTACACATTGTAATTATATAATTACATAACTTATAATTTTAAAATATATTAATTATTATAAAAATTTATTAGTATAATAAAATAATTTCTAAACAAGTAAAAAAATTAAAATCAAATCATCATATATATTATGTTAGTCTAAAAAGTAGTTAATAATATAATTACTGATAAAAATAACAATAAAAATAAAAATCATATGCAATTTTTATCTAATTGTTCAAGTACATATTTGTTGGGTTATTCCATCTTTAATATTTAACATATGCTCATTATCCTCATTTGTCGATCTTTGATCAAGTTTATCATCATCTAAATTTGAATTTGCATAATTAAGATTATCAAAACCTCATTCTTCCATATGTTGTTCAAGAATAGATCATCCTAATTCTACCTATTATTGAAGTTATAAAAATATACAACATGCTAGCACGATTCAACATTGTTTTTTATGTTATACTTAGGTAATATTATTAAAATGACAAATATTTTTTTAGAACAACAAATGTCTTCTAAACCACATCTCGAAACCTTAAATGTCTCAAATTAAAGAATCCGTGAGCTGTTTATAATATTTGTATCTTTAAATGTCTCAAATTAAAGAGTTCGTGAACTGTTTATAATATTTGTATCTGGCACCATTCTCTCAAATGGTATCATATCTCACAATATGGTGTAAGAAAAAAATTTCTATTTACATAATTAACATAAATCTTATAATATTTGAATTTACAGTACAAATAATATATAGTTTTAATTATAAAAACTTATATAAATTTAATTTGAGAAAAGACTTATGCTAAATTATATCATTTTGTATACATATTGTATAATACATAAATTAAGTAAAAATATATAAATTTTATAATAAATAAATTTTATAAAAAAATTTATAAATTGTCCAAAATTTTTTTAACTTCTTCTAAATAATATAATTTTTGTCATATTTTTAAAAAGTTGTTTTTATAAACAAATTATGATAAAAAAAACAATAACAATTTTTTATAAGTATAATTTTTTTTCATAATTTAAAAAATAAGATTTAAATAACATATTTTTATTATAATTTTATAAAATACACTAATTATTTTTATAATATAATTCTTTAAAACTTATAAAATAAATTTTTTTATTATGAACATCTCAAACCCTTATATATGTTTATTTTTGTAATATAATTTTTATAATTTGTATAAAAATATTTTTTTAAAATTAGGTTTGGAGATAATTACTTGCTTTCGTTTCATCGATAAATTTGAAATAGGCTCGTCTCCGTTACTGTTTTATTACCAAACTCCCACAAACAACCCAAAATCCAATGGCGAATCCAAGTCCCATGCTTATATAAAACCAAAACTTCTCATCTCCACCTCCTAGTCCCCATTTTCATCTTCTCCATCTCCATTGACAATGGAGGACCACAGAGCTCTGGGCTTTCTTGATATATAGAAGGATCATTGAAAGTTTGGAACTGGTTACCTGTCGGGATTTGTCTCGATAACTTGTTGATCGACAGATTCAAATGGTTCAACAAAGTCATTGCGATCATGCTAGCAGGAATTGAGCCTTAAAGATTGTTGTGCGAGAGATCAAGACTCTCCAACAGGTTGCAAGTTCCCAATGTTCTCCGGTATCTTCCTACTAAAATTGTTCCACGATAAGTTCAGAGTGACCAATGCTGAAAGCTCTGTTATATGATGTTGCGCGGAAGCGTGTGAAAGAGTAAAATTATTGTACTAAAAAATCACACTAAGTTCAATTCCCAGGAAAGAGAGGTGAATCACGAGGATCACTTAAGTACCAAGTCTTTCCTAGCCAGAATATCCCTCTATCGTAATTTAACAGCACAATAAATCACTACAATCACACTCACAAAATATGAACAATAAATAGTAAAGAACACCAGAATTTTAACGAGGTTCGGCAAATCTTGCCTACGTCCTCGGGCACTACCAAATATATTTCACTCCAAAAATACAAGTGAAACTTTACAAATAGGGAGAGAGAACAATGCCTTAAGTAGAGAATGGCAAATGTGGGATGATGAGAATGAGCAATGGTTGGCCTATTTATAGTTGAGATTCAAGGGCCACCTTGCAAAGTCACTATTCACTTAGGGACCAAAAATTGCTATTTTCCCATGCCCAACACTAAATAAAATATTTGGTGCCCATAACTTTGACCTTTCCAAAGTATGGGTAGGTATGGGAAAGGTATGGGCAAGGTATGGGGTATGGGTATATTCTAATAATCTCCACCTTGAAGATTTGATTAGGATAATCTTATCTTCACACAATTCTTTCTGCTTTTGACAACAATACTTAATAGTGCCTTCTTCAACTGTTAAACTTGCAGGATATTAATCAAGTTCAAACAATGTTCGAACTTGGTTGCTGTTACCACCTTGGTCATCATATCTGCGGGATTATCTGCAGTCTTGATCTTCTGAAGACAAATTTTCCCCTCTTCAATAATTTCCCGCACAAAATGGAATCGTACGTCGATATGTTTTGTACGTGCATGATAGACTTGATTCTTTGCTAAATGAATAGCACTTTGACTATCACAATACACGTTAATATGCTCCTGAACCAACCCCAAGGTTTTAGCCATACCTTGTAACCAAACAGCCTCCTTTACAGCCTCTGTTACAGCCATGTACTCGGCTTCTGTGGTTGACAATGCAACTGTAGACTGTAGTGTAGACTTCCAACTTATTGGTCCTCCAGCAAGTGTAAACACATAACCGGTGGTTGATCTTCGCTTGTCCAAATCACCGGCATAGTCAGAATCAACGTACCCAATAACACCTTTACCAAGTGTATTATCCTGCTTGAACAGTAATCCAACATCCACGGTCTTCTGAATATACCGTAGAATCCATTTCACAGCTTGCCAATGTCCTTTTCCAGGATTATGCATATACCTGCTCACTATACTAACTGCCTGTGAAATGTCGGGTCTTGTACACACCATTGCATACATCAAGCTACCCACTGCATTAGAATACGGAACTTGCAACATGTATTCTCGTTTCGTATTCGTCGAAGGAGATAGTTGTGCAGAAAGCTTGAAATGAGAAGCCAACGGGGTACTTACAGGTTTGGTCTGCTCGTTCATGCCAAACTGCTGTAGTACTTTCTTCAAATACTGCTTCTGAGACAAGCTAACTCTGCCATGAGCTCTATCTCTACATATTTCCATGCCAAGAATCTTCTTAGCTTCACCTAGATCTTTCATCTCAAACTCGAGATTGAGTTGAGTCTTCAATCTCTCAATCTCAACTTTGCTCTTAGATGCTATCAGCATATCATCAACATATAAGAGCAAGTATATGAAAGTTCCTTCTTGTAGCTTCTGAAAATATACGCAATGATCAAATTTACTTCTTGTGTACCTTTGCCCTTTCATGAACTGATCAAATCGCTTGTACCACTGCCTCGGAGATTGCTTCAATCCATAAAGCGACTTTGTCAGTTTGCAAATCCAATTTTCTTTTCCAGCAACCTTGAATCCATCTGGCTGAGTCATATAGATTTCCTCTTCCAAATCACCGTGTAAAAACGCGGTCTTCACATCAAGCTGAACTAGTTCAAGATCATATTGCGCAACCAAGGCTAGCAAAATCCGAATAGACGAATGCTTCACAACTGGAGAAAACACTTCATTGTAGTCTATTCCTTCTTTCTGAGCGTAACCCTTTGCTACCAATCTAGCCTTGTATCGAATTTCATTTTTACCAGGAAATCCTTCCTTCTTTGCATATACCCATTTGCATCCAATTGCCTTCTTTCCCTTGGGCAGTCTCACCAACTCCCAAGTCCTATTTTTATGAAGAGACTGCATTTCTTCATTCATAGCTTGCTTCCACTTTACACCATCAGAGTTACTTATTGCTTCTGTGTAAGTGGAAGGAACATCATCATCTGCAATTGGAAGTGCATAGGCCACCATATCGTCAAAGCGAGCAGGCTTACGAATCTCTCTTCTTGGCCTCCTATATGCAATTGAATCTTGTTGCTGTAGAAGTTCTTGGGTCGAAACTTCTTCATCATTTGTTCTTTCAATATTAGCTGGATCATCATTAACCTTTTCAAACTCCACCTGCTGCAAAGTACTACTGGTTTTGTCATCCTTTTGTGAATCCTCGTTCTTCATCATGGTTGATTCATCAAAAGTTACATCTCTACTGAAAACAATCTTCCTTGTATCAGGACACCAGAGACGGTATCCTTTTACACCACCAGTTATACCCATGAATAATGCTTTCTTTGCTCTTGGGTCTAACTTAGATTCTTTTACATGATAATATGCAGTGGAACCAAAAACATGTAAAGAATCATAATCAGTAGCAGGTTTACCAGTCCACATCTCCATCGGAGTTTTTCCATTTATTGCAGCTGATGGCAATCGGTTAATTAGATGGCACGCATATGTAACTGCCTCAGCCCAAAATTCCTTGCCCAATCCAGCATTGGACAACATACATCGAACTTTCTCCAGTATAGTCCGATTCATGCGTTCTGCCACCCCATTCTGCTGTGGTGTATCTCGAACAGTGAAGTGTCGCACAATGCCCTCATCTTGACATACTTGTAGAAATGGATCATTTTTGTACTCAGTACCATTATCTGATCGAAGTCGTTTGACCTTTCGACCTGTCTGAGTCTCCACCATCTTCTTCCACTTCAGAAATGCATCCAAAACTTCATTTTTTCTTTTCATTAGATACACCCATACTTTTCTTGAATAATCATCAAGAAAAGTGACAAAATAGTGCATACCTCCCAAAGAAGCCACTTTGGTAGGTCCCCACACATCACTGTGAACGTAGTCCAGAATTCCTTTCGTATTCTGAATTGCTGGACCAAATTTTACCCTCTTCTGCTTGCCCAGAACACAATGTTCACAGAATTCCATTTTGCAAGAATTTGCACCTTTCAACAAGCCTTGCTTCGCCAAAGTCTGCAAAGCTTTTTCACCAGCATGTCCCAATCGCCTATGCCATAACCTGGTAGCCTCTGAATCTGCATCTTTCGCAGAAGCTGTTGATGTTGATCCAATAACTGTACTTCCATTTAAATAGTACAAGTTATTTCTTCTAGTGCCTTTCATCACCGTCAATACCCCAGCTACTACCTTTAGTAATCCATCTCTCAAAGTGATTGTGAACCCTTTAGATTCTAGGGCCCCTAATGAGATGAGATTTTTCTTCAAGCTGGGTACATAGCGAACATTTGTCAGAACTTGGATTGAGCCGTCATGGTTCTTCAATTTGATTGTACCTACACCCATTGTCTTACAGGCACTATCATTGCCCATAAAAACAACTCCACCTTCTAGTTCTTCAAGACTAGAAAACCAGTCCTTATTAGGACACATATGGTAAGTACATCCCGAATCCAATATCCACTCATCCGTTTGACATGCCATTGCCATGCCAACCAAGCTAAAGTCTGACTCCTCATCATGCTCCGCTACACATGCATTAGAAATAGACTTGCCCTTTTGTAACTTAGGACAATTCTTTTTCCAATGCCCTTTCTCACGACAAAAGGCACATTCATCTTTGGCGGGTCTCCCTTTGGACTTACCCCTTCTACCAGGTTTGCTGCTGTGTGAACGACCTCTTACTGTTAAGACTTCTGCGGTTGTATCTCTGTGATCTCTTTTATCTTTCTTTCGAGTCTCAGATCTATACAACGCACTACAGACTGCATCAAATGTGATCGTGTCCTTCCCATGAAGCAATGTGGTGGTAAGATGATCATATTCATCAGGAAGGGAATTCAACAATAATAATGCCTTGTCTTCATCTTCAAATTTCTCATCCAAATTTAGCAAGTCTGCTAAAATTTTATTGAATGAGTTCACATGGTCATTCATCGACATACCGGGTGCATACGTGAATCGATAAAGTTTCTTTTTCATATAAAGCCTATTTTCAAGACTTTTCGTTAGAAACTTTTCTTCCAGTGTATCCCATAACTTCTTCGCTGATGTCTCCCTCATGACAGAGTACTTCTGCTCTTTGGCCAAACATAGGCGGATTGTACCACACGCCTGTCTATTGATCTTGGCCCACTCCTTATCATCCATCTTGTCAGGTTTTTCTTCAAGGGCTATATCTAGCTCTTGCTGACATAAGACATCCAGGATCTCACATTGCCACATACCAAAATTATTGGTACCGTCAAATTTCTCTACTTCAAATTTTGCATTTGTCACAGTAGTCCTTGCTGATGACGATGCTGCTGCCATTTTTCTTCTCAATCCCAACTACTGTATACGTGAACAGTACCGTATACGTGAATAGTGCCGTATACGTGAATAGTACCGTAAACGGTCGTATTCTCCAAGTACGAATCTGGCTCTGATACCAATTGTTGCGCGGAAGCGTGTGAAAGAGTAAAATTATTATACTAAAAAATCACACTAAGTTCAATTCCCAGGAAAGAGAGGTGAATCACGAGGATCACTTAAGTACCAAGTCTTTCCTAGCCAGAATATCCCTCTATCGTAATTTAACAGCACAATAAATCACTACAATCACACTCACAAAATATGAACAATAAATAGTAAAGAACACCAGAATTTTAACGAGGTTCGGCAAATCTTGCCTACGTCCTCGGGCACTACCAAATATATTTCACTCCAAAAATACAAGTGAAACTTTACAAATAGGGAGAGAGAACAATGCCTTAAGTAGAGAATGGCAAATGTGGGATGATGAGAATGAGCAATGGTTGGCCTATTTATAGTTGAGATTCAAGGGCCACCTTGCAAAGTCACTATTCACTTAGGGACCAAAAATTGCTATTTTCCCATGCCCAACACTAAATAAAATATTTGGTGCCCATAACTTTGACCTTTCCAAAGTATGGGTAGGTATGGGAAAGGTATGGGCAAGGTATGGGGTATGGGTATATTCTAATATATGATCTGGTATCTCTCCTTTTAAATCATTGCTCGACAGATCTATGACGTTACCTTTTGAGACAATCTCCACATGTTGTAAGAATCGTATATGCTGAGTTGAGGGTAATACATACGAATAGGACCCAGATAAGTAAACGCTTCCAAATGACCCAAGCATTTGGGGATGGTCCCTGATAAGTTGTTTTGAGCAAGGTCTATGATGTGAAGATTGTGAAATTCACACAGTTATTAGGGAATGCTGCCTGTCAAGAAGTTGCCTCGCAATCCCAAGTAAGATAAAAGGAACAGATTATATGAAACTAAGTCTGGTATCGTTCCAGAAAATCGATTTTCTCCGAGGTAAATAGATAACAACCCAGAGCAGTTCTGCAAAACCAAAAAAAGCTCGCCAGAGAGATTGTTACAGCTCAATGTCAAAAAGATAAGAGAAGGCAATTCGCAAAGAGAGCTCGTAACATCACCTAATAGATTGTTTTTTGACAGATCTAAGATCACTAATTTTCTCAAGCCCTGCAACTTTCTGAGAATTGTTCCTGATAAACAATTACTTGAAAGATCAAGAAAACTCAAGGTTTCCATTTAGTTAATTGAAGCAGGGATGCTACCATTAAGAAAGCTCCTTGAAAGATCCAAATTTATCACTTTGGACATCCTTTGGCCTACGTTTGAGAGAACTAGTCCACAGAAAAGATTGTTCCTCAAAGAAAGTTGCGTAACATTTGGTGTCGAAGGTGGAAAATATTTTTAAGGTTGAAATTAAATTATAATTTGTACCTTGATAAAAATTTAATTTTAATTTTTTATATTTTTGGAAGATTAAAATATAATTTTATTTTTAAAGAGTTAAACCTTTATTAATTTAAAATTTTAAAAAGAAAATAAAGAATTTTTCCAATATAGGCCCGTAGCTACGCGGCTGGCCATAAAGGTATTTAACCTTCCAAGCGATTGAATCCTAAATCTACCCATGCTCCGATATTATAACCAAAGCTAACTGAACCGGGAAGCTTTCCCCTGAATTGGTTATCCGAAAGATCCAATTCCACCCACCAAAGGCTAGAAGTTAGGTTCCAAAACCAAACAGGTATCATGTCTGAAATCCCAGCAACAGACAGTGTGAGTTGAGAAGCTTCAACTTGAGTTCTGAGCCATGTCGGAAAACCAGGACCCAGTTGGCAATTACGGACAGTGAATTCAGATAGACTGTAAGAAGGTACCCAGTCTCGACTCAAGTTGAACATTACAGATTTGCTTATGGATGATGAAGCAAAACGGTATAATCTCGAGAGGATCCAGAAATGGTTTTCAGTGATGATTCTTCCCATGAATTTCCATAAAGATTAAGTTCGAATAACCTCGTCAGTTGTCCAATGTTTTGTAAAACTGTCCCATTCATGGAATTGAAAGATAAGTCCAATATTGTCAAACTGGACAAGTTCCCTATAGACCATGGAAGTGAACCTGAGAATGAGTTTTGGGCAAGTCGAAGGCACCGTAAATACTTGAGCTTTCCCAAGGAATCAGGCAAGTTTCCTTGGAGATTATTTGAACTCAAATCTAAGTCAGCTAAGGTATTATTGCTGCAGCCACCCAAAGCATCTATTAAACCCTTTATTTCACCATTAATCACATTTGATGACAGATCCAAGGTGCGAAGTTTATACAGGCTTCCTATTTAAAACCTCGGGTATGGAACCTTTCAATCCACATTCATAGAGGTTAGCACGTTGAAGAGTGGTTATATTAAATAACCAACGAGGAATCCAAGTGCTGAAATTGTTGTAAGAAAGATCAAGTGTTGAAAGTGAAGTAAAGTTTACCGTCAAAGACTCTGGTAAACCATTTAGTTCACAGCTCGACAAGTACAAAGTCGTCAGGGAAAGAAGCATATTAACAGCCTCAAACCAATTATTTGCCTTACTGAGATTCATGGCTCCAAGGTCAAAATATAGCAAAGAAGAGAGACCAACCTGAAGCCCAAAGCTGCAAAGGATAGGATCCATACATTGATAGATCAAGATATTCCAAGTACGACAGGTTTCCGAGACTATGAGGAACCTCACCATTAAAGGAAGCTTCAGAGAGGTCAAGGTACCTCAAATTCTTGAGTGAACCGATGAATTCCGGGACCTCCCTTGGAAATTATTTCCGCTCATGTCTAGGTAACTCAAATATTTCAAATTAAGCAAAGAAGGATTCAACATACCGCCAAGACATGTTCGGTTGTTAAGTGCTTCACTTTGGCCGAATGAACTGCAAACATCAACGGTTTTAAGGTCAAGCTTGAGGATGTTGCCCGTTGTATTGCTGCAGTTGATGCCGGTCCAGTTACAACAATCCTTTCCAAGCCAAACGAAAGCCAGCCTGAGGGATCTTCCAAACCTTTTCTGAATTCAAGCAATGCTTTCCTCTCCCTCTCAATACAAACGACATTCCGAGAATCAGTATTAGACTCTGCAGCTTCAAGGAAATTTGATTTAGTTAACAGAAGAGTAGAAAGAAGTAGAATTTGAGTTGAAGTTCTCCGGGTAGCCATAGCTTGTTTGAATAAAAGGATTACAAAGTTCAAAAGATAGAGATGCCATTTTATCAACCTGGATTTCAAATGCCAAATGTGCTGAATAACCCCTCTGCTCAACAAAATTTAAATTAATAAGATCTAAGGCAATATATTGACTTTTGATATTTTTAATTACTAGGAGTAAATCCTAGAAATATTAGCTTAAAAGTATAAGCATAAAACAAAAGAAAAAAAAAACCAATACAATAATAAACATGGATTACCACTCATCCACAAAAAGAACCTCCAATCATTGGGGGGAAAAAAAGGACAGACGCCATTAAAAATGGTGCAGATCTTTGTTTCATCATCTTAAAATGAAAAATAAAGCAATGAGAAAAAGAAGGAACCTCGGTGTCAAGAGGGTAGTTGTCTTCAGAGGTTTTTCGAGTGTGTTCGGCAACTAGTAGGCGATCGAAGTGGGCTTGAGAAAACTCCATATCTGTTATGGTTTTGAACTGATGAGTGTAGCCACTAAGTGTTCCTTCTTTTTCCTTTTTCGTTTGAAATTTTTATAGAGGGAGCCAAAGACGGGAACATGTGAACAACGCGAAGTTGGGCAAAATACCGTGTAGCCCTCGACGTTTGGCGTTCCTTTCGCCCTTTTTTTTTTTCCTTTTACTTAAGGGGTAAAAGTATCATAGAACCCCCCCTACTATACCCTGATTGCAATTTAGCCCCTCAACTGAATAAATGGGCAAATTATCCCATGTACATTAGATGAGTGAGCAAAACAGCCCCTCCATTAAAATTTGGTGTATATATAAGGTATATTAACAAATTTAGCCTTTAAATTTTACAAGTTTATTCAATTTAACCCCTAATCTTTTATTAAAAGTAAATTAGAAAATTTTAAAAGTAATAAGGCTAAAGAGTAAAAAAAGATTTAGTAATAATTTTTTTAAATCAATAAAAAGCCCTTTTGAAATTTAAAAATTATTTTAAAAAATAAAAAAAATTTGACCTCTGCTCTTTTATTGGATCAATATTGTTATTTTTCAATAAAAATTTCTAATTTATTTCAAATAAAAGATTAAAGGTCAAATTGAATAAATATATCAAATTTAAAAACTAAATTTGTTATTATACCTTACATATATACACCAAATTTTAATGGAGAGACTGTTTTGATCACTCATCTAAAGTAAAGGAGCTAATTTGCTCATTTCTTTTCAAAAAAAGACTAAAATATAATCCAAGATATAGTATAGGGAGTTTTGTGGTACTTTTACCCTTAGGGGTTGTGATTGCAATGGAACCGAACTCCTTAAATATGATTGAGAAATGTTTTTTTTTTTTTTTGAAAAGTTGCTTTGCAACGATTTGTATACACTAAAAATTATTTGATTAAAATTTTAGGAAAATTGATTTGATATATTCAGCATTTTTTTAATAATATAATATTACTTTACAAAATTATTTTTGTTACTTTAATATTTTTAATAATTGTTATTATTAAAAAATATTTAAATTAAATACTAATAATATATTTTAATAATTTTTCATTAACTGATATTTGACTTGATCAGCAATGTATCATATTCTCACATTTTGATCAACTTAATTGCATGAATACGTTTGAACTTACATTTCAACTTAAGATTGTGAAGATTTAGAACTTGCATTTTTTCCCTCATTATATTGTAAATATAAATTCGAGTGTATCCATATAATATATATATATATAGCGTGAAATTGTCTTAATGCTCATTATTTTCCATTACTTGTTGGTGAGTAATTTTCAATGGAATGTTGGATTCCTAAGGTAAGTTAATTTTTTTATATTTAACATTGAAATCACTTTCCGACTAATTTTGAGAGGTAATATGTAATTTGTCTCCTGAACTTGTTCTAAAGTACTTAGTTGGTATTTAAACTTTTTTTATACCTAGTTAGTACTTGAACTTGTATTTTGTCACACACATTACCCTAATTTATTAACAACATTAATCTTTCAAGGGTTAACATGTAGTTTGCCCCTTGAATTTGTCTAAAATTATTTAATTGGTATATGAATTTGTTAAAAAAATATACTTTTTAAAATTAATTTATATTTTTAAAATACTTTTTATTTTTTAATTTATGTCTATCACATGTCATATTGAGAGGCTACCGCATGTTAATGTAAAATTAGTCATCAATGCCATGTTAATACAAATTAATGATATTAGTATAAGGTACTAATCTGAGTGGTGAAATACAAATTTAAGAATCAATTAAAAAAATTAAAATACCGACTAAGTACTTTTGAAGAAGCTAAGAGCATAAAAAAAGTATATATATATATATATTGAATAATAGAGCATAAAAAGTCTTAAATCCTTAAAAAAGTGATAAAATGTCATCTTCTAGATTTTTAAAGTCGGAAGGTGTCCCGTAATGACATGCGTTTGATAAAATATTATATCAAAAAATTGAATTTAAGTAAATATTAAGTTTTAAATAAGATTCAATTTGAATTTTAATATTTAAGGGTATAGTTTGTTTTGATTTGTCTTGTTTTCAAATTTTATAATATATTGTCTTTAAAAAAATTATATATTACGTCATTTATATTATATGAAAATCAAATATATAATACTCTAATTATTAGAAAAATATTTAAGTTAGTTATGCTGAATTTCTTTTAGAGAAATAAGTAGATAAAATTAGTAAATATTAAATAAAATACCACATATTTTATTTGAAAATTAGTAAATATTAAAAAATTAGATTGAATATGTCAAAAGTTCATTTACTCTTTTGAAATTTAAAATTTAATCCATGTGCTTTAACATTGAGACATTGAGTCCTTATACTTTTTTTTATTTGAGAATCTTGATCCCTTCGTCCAATTTTACAATTATAAAAAAAACAACTTTTTTAACCCTAAATATTTATAATTTTTTGTCAATTTAATCATTACTTGTTAAAACTGCATACAAATATAAAATTATATAAAAGTTTTTATATTTTCAATAAGAATCCTTTTTTGTCAAAATTTATGGAAAATAAAATAAAATCTCTTTGAAATTTAAAAAAATAAAATTCCTTTTAAAAAATTTAAATTATAAAAAGGGATAATATAGTTTTTGGCCCTTCAACTTGGCAATTTGGTCCTCTTTGGTTCATGTACTTTTTTTGTCCACTTTAGTCCTTGAACTTGACAACCATATCCATTTTGGTCCTTGAACTTGGATTCTATCAATATTTGATGATGAACCCAATGTTACTAGAACAGGATTGGATTAGATGGATTGAGAATTTATTGATATAATGGTCTAAACAATGGAGTTTAACTGATTGACTCAGAAGTTACTTAAAATTGGTAAAAAAATTAAAAATTAGGACAAAAATCGACAGTTGAACTAGTTTCATATATTTATTTTTTAGCTTTTATGAAATTTTAATTATTATTTAATTATTTTCAATCCAATGGCTGAATCAAGAACCGATGGTCTGACCCACTCAACCATTGATCCGATTATTAAAACATTGAATGTGACACTCTAAGATTGTATTACACTATCACCTCAAAATATATATATATTTTTTTAATTTCAAGTGATGATGTGATGTATATTCAGAGTGCCACATCATCCAACTTTTATAATTTTCAAGTTTAGGGACCAAATGAACCCAATTGTCAAGTTTAAGTGCCAAAGTAGACCAAGAAAAATTCCATGTACTAAAGTGATCCTAATTGCAAAGTTTAAGGGTTAAAAATTATATTATTCCTTATATACATGTAAGTTCCAATATTTTAAAAGAAATGTGTTCTGTATCAATTCACTCAAACATAGGCCAAAGGATGTCCATAGTGAGAAATTTGGATCTTTCAAGGAACTTTCTTAATGGTAACATCCTTACTTCTACTAACGAAATAGGAACCTTAGAGTTTTCTTGATCTTCAAAGTTAGCAAAATTAAGTTTAGTTTCAAAGTCAAGTTTAGCATTTGAGTTTTTTTTTTAAACATCATAATATACGTGTTGAATATCTATTGGGTCATATAGTGGCACTTGATATAACTATCAAATTGAACATCGAAATTAAACTCGGTTCACAAAAAGGGATAAAAAAACTTAAATACTTAATTGAACATTGAAGTAGGCTAGATGAGCATTGTGAGGACTTCATTTACCTCCAAAAAGCCTTATTATTGCATCGGTTGATTTGGTTCGATCAAATATCACGCATATACCACATTCTTTAATAACATGTTGTCATAAGTTTGTTAGAAAAAAAAGGCCAAGACTTCATGTAACACCCCTTACCCGAGACCGTTTCCGGAGTCGAGCACGAGGCATTACTTAGCTTATCTTACCAATTCGGAGCATAAAAACTAGGTTTGAAAATTTATTTCATTATTCGCAGCAAATCTGTCCAATCGCGCAGCAGTTACTAAATTAATTATAACTTGAGCTACAGAACTCGAAATTTAATTCCGTAAATTTTCCCTGAAACTAGACTCATATATCTACTCACCATAAAATTTTTAGAATTTTTGGTTCAGCAAATTAGTACAGTTTATTAGTTAAATTCTCCCCTGTTTCACCACCTGACTGCCCTGACCTCTAGTCACTAAAAATAAGTTTTCTCACTGTAGGAATTTCATATGAAGTTCTTACTTGTTTCTACAGAAAATAGACTCATTAAGAAATCTAAGCACGTAAATTTCAACTCATAACCATTTTTGTACAATTTGTAATTATTTTCTAAACTCAGAACAGGGGACTCCAAAAACAGTTCTGACCCTATCTTACTAAAATTCACATATCTTAAAATATAAATTTCCTTTTTCTACACCGTTATTTTTCCATGAAAATAGACTCAACAAGATTTAATTCCATATATCATTCACCCTCTAATTCATTTTATACTATCTTGGGTGATTTTTCAAATTCACGTCACTGTGCTGCCTGAATTCTGTTTCTTTGCAAAATTTTATCCTTTCATGATTTCCATGCATAATTTATCACCTAATCTTTCATAACAACAAACACCTTCATCCTTAATCATTTTAATAACCATACATCATCAAATACTTACACATCACTCATTAGCAAAATCATCATTACAAACATACAAAATAACTAAATCCCTATACATGTCATAACTCAAACGTGTTTCGATATAAAATACCGAGCAGTTGTAGTTGATAGTGTGGACGATCTCCGACTTCTTTAGGATCCTTGAAGTAGCTTTGCAATACTATAAGAGAAAGAGAAATAAAAGAAGTAAGCATAAAGCTTAGTAAGTTTACTAGCAAATAAATAACAATATTTAACTTAAATAATTAAACTCAATGTCTATATCTCTAGTTTACTCTTTAGTTAATCTCATACTAGTTCTCTTACTTGTTTACTTAGAATACTTGTGTGCATAACTTACTCAATCCTTGCTGCATCGTTGAACATCAATTGATAGTATAATAAGTTCTTAAGTCTTACAACTTACCTGAGCTTGCCATTTATGCTTTAAACTGAACTTTCATGAACATGATTCGTTTACAAGCCCGTTGAGCTACATTGGAATAATAAGGATACTCGGGTCTCTTCTGATAATAACATGCCAAAGCCATGTCCCAGACATGGTCTTACATGGGACCTCTCGTGATGGTGCCCATGCCATGTCCCAGACATGGTCTTATAGGGGACCTCTCATCTCGGTGCCAACGCCATGTCCCAGACATGGTCTTACATGGGACCTCTCGTCTCGGTGCCCATGCCATGTCCCAGACATGGTCTTACAGGGGACCTCTCATGATCTTAAGGATGCCAATGCCATGTCCCAGACATGGTCTTACATGGGATCTCTTTACCCAAATGTCATGACATTCGTATCTAGTACCATCCTTATGTATCAACGGGACTTTTAAATTTTAATTCTCTATCATTTCATGCTTGGATCATCATCAAATAAATTCATAAAATAAATTCATAATTGCTGGAAATTAACAGCATTAATAATAAATATTGAAATATTGCATTTATTTACCGTAAACTTACCTCGGTACCAATTATAGCCAAATTCACCAACTTAGTCTTCAACTTTATTCTTCCCTTTGTCTAACCTCGAGTTTCGTACTTCTTGATCTAAAATAGTAAATTTAACTTATTTAATAATCACATTCATCAAAACAGCCCTCGACTCTAACTTTTTCAAAATTACAATTTTGCCCCTAAACTTTTACATAATTACATTTTTGCCCCAAGGTCGGAAATTAAACTTCACATCTTATTCTTATGTTTTATAACATTCTGAACATTTTTCCCTTCTATGGCAACATCAAATTCCCACTCTAACATGTACTTATGAACATTAGGTATTTTTACCGATTATGTCGTTTTACTCGTTTTCACTTAAAATCGCTTAGCAAAAGTTGTTTAACATAATTTATAGCTTCATATTCTATCATAAAACATCAAAATAAACACTTTTCACCTATGGGTATTTTTCCAAATATAAACCCTAGGTTAAATTATTGCTAGAATAAGCTAAATTAAGCTACCGGGATCTCAAAAACGTAAAGAACATTAAAAACGGGGCTTGGGATCACTTACTATGGAGCTTGGAAGCTTGAAAACCCTAACTATGGCTTCCCCCCTTGCTGATTTCGTTCATATGAAGAAGATGATGATTTTTGCCATCTTTTTCCCTTTTAATTCATTTTAATTACTAGATTACCAAATTGCCCCTAACTTAAAAATTTTCTATTTCACTTATCTCATGTCCATTTTTGTCTACCAAGTTACCAATGGTATAATTACCATATAAGGACCTCCAATTTAAAGTTTCATAACAATTGGACACCTCTAACATGTAGAACTCAACTTTTACACTTTTTACAATTTAGTCCTTTTGACTAAATTGAGTGCCCAAACGTCGAAATTTTCGAACGAAATTTTCAAAAAAACCATTTTGTGAAATTGTAGACCATAAAAATATAAGAAAAATAAAATTTTTCTCATCGGATTTGTGGTTCTGAAACCACTGTTCCGATAACCTCAAATTTGGGCCATTACACTTTAAGTTTCTTTCTCCACAATTGCAAATGGTATCAAAATAGTGTTTCGTTTCCCATCTTGAACAAAAACAATTAGAAAGATTTGTGTAGAGGCCCAAATTTGATCGACCCCAATAAGCCCAAACAAATAAATAATTACTACCCAATTAAAGCCCATTACAAATTAACCCAATACCCAAGCCCAAAACTAAACCCTAACCCAACTAATCTTAAAAATTTTCAGCCAACAAACCCTAGCCTCCTTCCCTCCCCTTTGCGCCGCGCCGCTCCTCACGTGGTGTCAGCGCGTTCAACGCCTGACCACCTCTGGCTCCTCTGTTGCCTCAGCATAGCACCCTTTGACCTCGTCCCATTACCTGCAAAACAAAAAAAGAAAGCAAGACAGAGAGCAGAAACACACAACAACAGCAAAAGGAAACAAACGATAATAAAAAATGTTGTATCTTTCGACTATAAGAGCCATTTTTCCAAACCGATGTAAGGGGGGGATTTTCTTTTTGGAGAATACAATCAAAAAAAGAGAAGTTTAAAATAGATTTTTAAAAAAAAAACAAAGGTTACTGTCTCATTTTTCTTTCCTTTTTATTTTCATTTTCATTTTTTTCTTTTTTCTTTTTCTTCTATTTTCGAATACATTTGTACATGTTTTTTTTTTCAAAAATAGTATATATATTTAGATATAAATATGGAAAAAAATATAATTTTTTTTACCTTTTTGGCAATTTTCGGCCACCGTACAACGGCCGATGATCGGTCTGGTGGCCGGACTCTGGCGAGGTTGAGAGAGAGTTGAGAGAGTTTATTTTAGTTTTTTTTAGAAGAGTAGGAATGAATTTTTTTAAAAGAAATTGAGTTATATAGTAATAGCTAAACGGCGCCGTTTTGATGTTTGGGTTCAGAGGCCAAAATGACGCCGTTTTGACCTCTGACCCGCGACCCAACCCATTTCCTTGAGGATCCGCGTGTTTCCTTATTAATGGGGTATTTGCGCGTCAAGTCCCTCCGCATTTTTTGTTTTTCTAAATCCAGTTTTCCTTTTATTCTGATTTTTGCCTTTAGATTTTATTTCATTTTTAATAGGGTCCATTTGAATGGTGTCGTTTTGAAGGAAAGGGTAAATCTTCCCTTTGGTCCCTCATTATATGCGCGCGTCTCAATCTAGTCCTTTTACCTTTTTTTTTATTTTCGCAAATTCGCCCTTTTATTTTATTTCATTTTTAATTTAACCCAGGGCCTTTTGAACAAAACGCAAAGCATAAGGACTAGGGATATTATCCCATTTAGTCCTTGCTAGCTTCAGCGCATCGCAATTTAGTCCTTTGACTTTATTTTATTTCTATTTTTTACCCAAAAACCCTATTTGGCTTTCAAATGGGTCCCTTTTGTTTGTTTATTTATTTATTCATCTATTTATTTGTTTATATATATATTTATTATTCTTTAGTTTTATTTATTCATTCATTTATTAGTAAATATTATTTGTTTACACTATTGGAATCATTAATTCATAATTCTTTTATTTCTTTTCAATTTTATTTACTTTTGTTGTATTATCTTTTATTGTTTTATTATTTATTCATCTATCATTCATTTTTTTATATATATTTTCTTTCATTAATTACTCATTTTATTTATCATCATCATCATTATTATTATTACTATTATCATTATTATACTATTACTATTACTATTATATTTATATTCATGATTATTTTATTTTTCTAACATTATTACCGTTTCTCTAATTTTATTTATTTATTTATGTTTCTAATATATTTCCATTCATTATACTTCTATTTATATTTATATATTAATATTACTTTTATTTTTCATATATACATATTTTATTCTTGTTATTATCGTTTTATTTATTTATATCCTTTTACATAGTTTTTAAACTTCAATTTTTTTTATTTATATTGTTAATGTCATTTTTTATTTACTCTTTTAAATAAACTTTATTTATTTTTATCGTTTCCTATTATTGTCATTTTACTCTTTATTTATTTATTTTATATCTTTACATATTTACCTTCTATTTTAAATTATTTTATATATAATATATTTTTTATATATTCTTTATTTTAAAATTTTTATATATATGTGTATATATATGTTGCTTTGGATTATATTTATATATATATATTTTTAAACTGTTTTTGTATATTATTTATTTTTTAAAATTTCTCTTTTACATATCATTTATTTTAAGTTCTTTTATATGTTTTAAATGGCCCTTTTTATTTTACCTTATGTATTATTTTAATTTATTTAACATATTATTTATTTAAAATTTGCTTTATATATTACTTTATTTCAAATTGTTTATATTTTATTTATGTTGAATCTTTTTCACATGTAGTTCTTTTTGAACCATTCTTTGACGTTATGTGTTTTAAATCTTAATTATTTTATTTTTTATTTATTTTAAACTTTTATCCTATTTATCTTAAATTATTTTTTTTGTATATTATTTTACTTCGCTTGTCTTTGATTATTGATTGATATAAAAAATAATATACATTGTGAATATGGCTATTACATGCATTAGAAATTATTTATTGGCATCTCCATATTGTGGCATTGTAATACCCTGAAAATCTTTACAGTAATATATTATTCTTGATATAATAAAATAAGGAAATAAAGTGATAAAAAGGGAAGTTTTGAGTTATGGTAACATTGGGAAGTAAATTATGATATCTTGATTCAGGAAAGGACTAAATTGTAAAAGTCAGAAAAGTTTTGTTGCCTATGAGTAAATACTCAAGACTTAAGGGGTTAAAGTGTAAATATGAAAAGTTGAAGGACCAATAGTGTAAATATTTTAAGCGTAGAATGATCTAGAAACTAAGGAAAATGGATAAATTAGGACCAAATTGAATAAGTGAAGAACTATGAGGGACTAAATTGCAATTTTACCAAATTAAATGATGACTCAAGGATGGAATTCTAAAAGATCATGAAGGGCAAAATGGTCAATTAGTAAGAGAGAGAATTCTAGAATGTAATGATTATGTTGATGATATTTTAAATTAATTAATTAGATAAATATTATTTTATTAATATTTTATGAGATATTTAATATTATTTTATTATTATTTATTTAGTATATAAGGAAAGAAAGATGAAGAATTTTCATCATCTTTCCTTTCCATGCAAACCAACGAGAGAAAGAGTAAGAAGAAAAGAAGTTTTCTTTCTTTACAATTTAGTCCTTTCACCAAAAATTCATTATTCTCACCTAAAATTGAAAGAATTTCCATAGCCATCAAGAGAGAAAGATAGCAAGGAGATGATGGGGAGCAAGAATATCAAGTTGGTTCAAGAAATAGAAGCTGGAGGAGAGAGAAAAATAAGTTAAAGATTGAAGTTAATAAGAAAAGGTAAGAACATTAAGATTTCAATATATTTTTAAGTCTAATATTGTTGAAAAAGCATGGAATTGATGTTAATGTAGAGTTTTCTTTTATATGGTTCCATGTTTTTGATGTATTAGTGAAGGGAAATGAGAGAAAATAATGGGAAATATGGTAGAAAATGGAAATAGGAGTGTTATAAACTTGGTAATCAATATGTTGCACTAAAGTAGTTTTAGACAGTAGTAATAGGCTAACTTTGAAAAATCACCAAAAATGATAGAAATTGAATTAGAAGCTAAGGGTGATATTGAATTAAAGCTTATTGAGTCTATTTTTATATAAAATAAATAGAGAAAGTAAAGTAATTCTTTATTCTGAGATATTTATATTTTTGTGAGACTGGTTCAAAATGATTTCAAGATCCCTTGTTCTGACTTGGAAAAATCACTAAAAATTATACAAAAATAATTTTGTTACATACTTTATATGGTTAAATTCCTTAATGAGTCTATTTTTATAAGAAACAAATTATAACATCATTTGAATTCTGTTTAAAGAGATAATTAAACTTTAGTAAAGAGTGGTCAGAACTGCCAAATAGCAAAACAGAGGAGACTTTAATGAATAAACTGTACTAATTGGCTAAACCAAAAATTCAGAAAATTTTATGGTAAGAAGACATGTGAGTCTAGTTTCAGGAAAAATTAACAGATCTCAATTTCGAGTTCTTTAGCTTAATATATAAATAATTTAGTGACTATGACGCAAATGGACAGTTTTGAATGTACATATAAGTAAATAGTGAAATTATTGATAATGTTACTTGTTGCATGTTATATAAATTAAGGATGTGGAATGGAGAGGAGGAGGAGGAGGAAAATATGTATGAATATTCATCTAGCATGGCTAATTTGCATGTTTTAGGCTTAGGGACTAAATTGAATAAAAGTAAAACTTTATGGGCAATTTTGTAAAAATGTCAGAAATGACTAAATTGCATGAAATAGATTATTTTATTATTTAAATTACAAAATTTAACGAAATTATCAATTCAGTTCAAGATCGTGGGAAAACATGTTTTAGGGATTAAATTGAAAAGTGTTGAAATTGTGAAAAATTTTGATATTTTATAGAATCCATGGACTGTTATCGATATGTATGATAATACTAGCTAGAGATAAGGATTAAATTGCAAGAATTTTATTTTCTTGACCCTAAGGATGAAATCGTCATTAATTAAAAGTTTAGGGATAAAATGGTAATTTTTGCCTGGAGCATTAATTAAATGCATTAGAATATGAAATGAATGAAAATGATGATCAAATTTATTTATAAAGATCCGGACGACACAAATACGAGACTTGATCATGGAAAAGAAAATATATCAGAATAATGAAATCATAAACACGAACAATCAATGAGGTAAGTTCGTGTAACTTGAATTATATTTTTAAATGCTTGAAATGCATGTTTTTGATATGAATATGATTTGAATGTTCATTATATGAAAATTTATGAAACATTGATATATTTGATAAAATGGGAAGAAATCCCGGTTGAATGAAAGGAAAATTCGATGGATCTCTGAAAAGGAATTGACGGTAAAAAGGATCTAGCCCGAACGGGTGATCCTATCCTGATATAGCCCTCCCGAAGAATATGTGTAAAATGGATTTAGCCCGGACGGGTAATCCGAATTAGGGTCTGAATTTAGCCTGGACTGGTAATTCAGATCCAAGCTCATTAGAGTAATTGTCGTTGCAGGGGATTTAGCCTGGACTGGTAATCCCGACAATACTCTATGAGTTTATATTACAGGGGATTTAGCCTAGATTGGTAATCCCACTGTAAGAATGAGGTTCGCGGGAGTGTGCTCTCTGATAGAAAATGTGTAAGACCATGGTTGAAAGATACCATGGCAACCTGATATGAAACGTGTAAGACCATGGTTGAAATATACCATGGCAACCTGATATGAAACGTGTAAGACCATGGTTGAAAGATACCATGGCAACCTGATATGAAACGTGTAAAACCATGGTTGAAAGATACCATGGCAACTTGATATGAAACGTGTAAAACCATGGTTGAAAGATACCATGGCAACTTGATATGAAACGTGTAAGACCATGGTTGAAAGATACCATGGCAACGTGACATGAAATGTGTAAGACCATGGTTGAAAGATACCATGGCAACGTGACGGGGAAATGAATAAGACCATGGTTGAATGATACCATGGCAACATGACAGAAAATGAGTAAGACCATAGTTGAAAGACACTATGGCATCATGTCGAAGATAAATAAGATCGTGGAAGAGAAACGTCAAGATATCTGTTGAACAACTAATATTCAGGTAATATAACAAATGGTTAAATGAATTGGATATACAAAATGGTAATGTGAAATGTTTACAGGAATTGGTCATATGGAAATAAATGTACAAAATAGTTGTATGAAATAATTTATAAGATAGATAAATGAAATAAGTATAGGTACATGGAATTTAAATTATGTTAAGTTTAATACGAACCATTACCGAAATAAATATACCTAAGATATAAGGAAATGATGGTGCATGAAATGTTGATATAATGAAATGAATGATATATGTTATTAAAGAAACGGTAAGAGAATGATATGTATCATGACATGTACATATGAGAATATCTTTTTTATGTTAACATAAGGAAAATATGTAAGTTAAGACGAGTATTAAATTCAAATATGACATATTGAGAAAATAAGAATTTATATGAAATATGTGTAAGTACACTAACAAGTGTTGTTGTTGATGCTTAGGCAAGTGCCAAGCCATTGATTGAATGGCAATATATTTATTGATGCATTGAATTGATAAGTATTTAAGTGAATTTTTTTTAGTGATTTGCAAGTGGTAGTAATGCTCCGAAACCCTATTCTGGCAGCGGATACGGGTTAGGGGCGTTACAGGCATTCATTAATATTGTATCTAATTCAAGTTTCATTATCCCATGTTCCAGATTATCGTTCCATCTCATTTCATCATTTCAAAGGTTGCGTTTAAAATTTGTTACATATCCTTACTAAAAACCGTTTCATTTTATCCCCAACGAATAATGCATATTGTTAAGTGTTGCCCTGGCTATTATTCAAAAACAAAAGTTTCAAAATGAGGCAATGTTTCGCGTTTTAGAACATCGAGAAATTGTGCCCTAACTTACGGGGTTTCGATTCTCTCGTTGATTCTAGATAGCCAAATATCCTTTTGAGTTTTAAAATACACGGAAATCCAATTAAAATTAAAGACGACTTTACGCTCGAGAGTTCATGGTATTATGTCCTAACTTACGGGATGTGATACTCTGATATCTCGAGATAAGGAAATCTTTAACAATCGTTTTAAGCTAATTCAAGCATTTTTAAAATCAATGTTAAAAAAGGATCGTATTTCAAATCCATTCCCGATTTTTAACTTTCGATATTAAGACACTAACTAATCAATTCAGTACCAATTTTTGAGCGTGTTGGGGGTGCTAATCCTTCCTCGCACGTAACCGACTCCCGAATCCTTTTCTCTCGAGTTTCGTAGACCAAAAACACCGTTTTAATAAACTAAAACGTTTTATTAAAGCAAGGGTGATCCGATTACACCTAATAAAGATCGGTGGCAACTCCCATTTTAATTTTCATTTTCAAATAAAGTCGATTCCCGTTTTCAAAAAAATGGTTTCGACAATTTGCATATATTTACTGTGCATCCATGTCTAGTATTTTTGGACAATGAGCTTACAATTTGGCCACACCCTAGTCAATATATCAAATGTCCAAAATAATCGGTGGAATATTTGTGTGCCCCACTAGTTGACTAAATAGATCATATGCATTAAGGGTTTACGACTCCACCAAGGTACCTAATGCAAACTGTTGCATTGTTTCTAACCTTAATCACAACTCATTGTAAGAGTTATCCCAATCTCCATATAATCATGACTTAACCTTCTATTTTACGTGCTAAGATTTTTGATAAATGACAATGTACTTATACATTAATGCCCTATACTTAGCCCAATCGCTAGGTCCGAGCTACAGTGTGTCACATTCGTTACCGAAGTAACTAAGGTCAATTCACAAAATATTTTATAATCGATTCACACATTATATCATAATCTCATTACAATTTACTATCAATTCATATATATCTCATGTCACATAGCATGTTTCATTCCATATTCATATCACATATCATGTATCATTTATATCACAATATTTTCTACTTCATTCAATTCAGTCCAATTTCTCGACGTTTAATATCATCCAATTCGAATCATTTCATACGACAATATAAACTTAACTCAAATCATGCAATCAACATATATATATTCAATGATCTCAAATTATAGAAATATAAATTGAATTCTCTTGTCACTCATCAACGACTCCCGCTTTTTCTTTCCCTGTTGACGGCCCGACGCCGTATTTAGCTACGTTCAGTAAATCAATAAATAAAACAATATCAGATTTCATCTAATTCACATTTAAGTACAAAGCCAAACATATTTTTCATTTTATTCAATTTAGTTCATATACTCGGAACATGCGTATCTTTCACTATCTAGTATTGGATCAAAATTTGATTTCACATTTTTTCACTAGGGACCCTATACTTTTTATTCATAGCATAATCTCGTGACTAATTTTTAATTTATTCAATTTAGTCCCTAATGTTACAAAGTTATCTAACAAGTTTGATTCAATTTTCAATTTAGTTCTTTTTACAGTCTAACCTTGCTAATTATCAATTTCTTCAAATTAAACAAAAAATCATCAACTTCTTTTTAATGGTAACTTGCTAAAAACTTAACAATTAGACAAACCGATACATGAGCTAGCTAAATCAAGCTTCCGTGATCATAAACTATAAAAAAATCATGAATTTTAAATTGTTATGTTATAATTTTTGCTTAGCCGAATGCTACCTTTAAAAGGAAAGGTGTTTTCTCCCCTTTTTTTATTTTTTTATTCTTAAGGACGATGTAAGAAGATGAATGCTCATTTTTCTTTCACTAACTTAACTTTTATACTAAGATTATAACTTAATTAGCCTTAATTAATTAGTTTAATAACAACTTTATTATGTTAATTTATATTTTAATTAAGCTAGTGGAAACAACCATCATCATCCACTAATTGATGACATACAATGATTAAATAACCATTTTGACGATTTGAATAATTTCTATTTAGGTCCTCAAGTCTTTTCTTAATTAGAACTCAATAGCGATCATATTTTTACAATTTAATTCCTGAGTTTTAATTGACTAATTTATCGATTAAATTACTTAACCAAACTTCAATATAATTTCATACTAACTTCCTAAATCTTTATTTTTTGTCCTTACAGACTCAGTTTATGGAAATGAAATTCCAAAATCGTGTTTTTCGACAATAGTGAAATTTGGATTACTATAATTGTTAAAATCACCACCACTAACATCATCATCATCTTATTATCTTATTTATTATCGATGCTAGCATTAGGAATACCTTCGGACCAAAGATCACTAGATTATTTAATATATTCTTTTTCATTTGGAAATTTGTATTCCTCATCATCCACGTTTGAATTAATAGGAATTAACGATGTTGATAATGTAACATATATGGATTGTCCAAAGCTTCATTCAGGTTGAGATCCAACCCACATATGAATAATCGTCTTCCTATTGGAGTCCATGGTGATTCCGCATACAAGCTTTCCACGTTGTATAGTTCACATATAGTTGGAGAAATATTAAAGACAAGTGTGGATGAACTTGGAATATCATGTACTCCGCAACTTTGCTCAACATCGTAAAACTCAATGTACAATTATGTTGCATCATTTTCGGTTGAAAAATGGGCTAATATCATAGTCTCGAGATCACCATCATCATCATAAAGCTCAACTGTGCTATAAATGAGTGGATTATGGGACATTTTAAATCTATACATCAGTTTAGACAATATCCTTTTGCATCGAGTTGCAATTTTTGAATTGATCTTTTATGTTAGTTGATCAAGTTTGACAATTGCATTGAAACATATATTTATTTGACACATTGATTAAAAAATAACACCAATTTCTATGTTACAAATTCTCCATTATAATAGACCGTTAAAAAAATTGTTGTCCATCTTTAAACCTTAAATAAAAAAAATAATTAATAGCTATAAATTAATATAAAATACCAGTACTTAATATAATATAAAAATTCAAAATTAATAATTAACACTACTTACTTAATATTCTCAAAATCAAATAAATGCTTAAAATAAAACTAGGAGTTATCAAACTAAGGTGGAGTGAGGTTGTTGAAAAAGTATTACGTTTTTTTTTCTTCTTGGTTGAAACTCTTTAAACATGAGTTTCATACAACTTTAAGGTAGAATCTAAAAGGTGAGTAGGAATAAAGGTTTTAAAATTTAATTTTACAGTGTTGGGTGGCAAAGTATTAGAGCCTGTTTAGTAGTGCTTAAAAAAATACTTTTGGCTTAAAAAACACATTTAAAAGGAAAACTGTGCTAAACAAATTGTTTTAGTTGAAATTTTTTGCTTTTCAAAAATACTTTAAAAAAAAAAAAGCTAAAACTTTTAGCTTTCCTTCCTAAAAAACGCATTTAATGCTTAATTACTTTTTTACCCTCCAACAATATAGTAGTTTTCTTTTTTTTCTTGATGCTTAATTACAAATATGTTAAAATTATTAATTAAAAATAAAAAAAATATTTCTTAAAATAATACAAATGCGTTAATATCTAATTACAAATATTTAATGGTTATATTTAAATATATTTTATATATTCTAATTAAATTTTTATAAATAATTAATATTTATTACTTAAAAATATTTAAAATTTATATTTCATATATTAAAATATTAATAACAAATTATAATAAATTATTTTTTATATTCTTATTAAAATATAATAATATTAACTAATTTAAATATTATTTAAATGTATATTTATTATTTGATAACATGATGTGTAAAATGAATATTTTTATTCAAAAATACTATTTGATAACAATATTAAACACTTTACAATATTGTTAAATTTACCCTCATTTACCCAAAAGTGACTTTGATTGATCTGAACACTAGTTTTGATTGACACAATAAACTTAAATTGGATATTGGCTGGTAACATAAAATCCACTACTTTAGTTTCCATAAATAAATTTATTGTTTTATATAGGCTATTTATTATCTGACTGTGGAAACCATCAACCTTGAATCCTTTAAATTTTTTCTGAAAAAACAATATATGAATATAAGTTACTCCTATTATCTTTCCTTTTTTCTATAAACGAAAACGATTTAAAAGTTCAGATTTCTATTTACCAAAATAAATCCAGAAGCATTTTAAATCACAGTACTTTTATTTGGCGCCAAAATAACACTAGATATGGCGGATAAATTTTATGGGACCAAAGCACCCTCAGTATTTGCTTATAAAGAAGTCAATAATAGTTGAAAAAAAGCGTAATTATATCCGTCAAAAGAGAAACCATTTTTACCCTTACGAAAGAACAACAAATTTCCCGCCAAATAAAAGCCCTAAATTCTCCTTAATATTTTCTTTTCGCTCCCAATTCTTTACAGTACGTTCCATCAATGGCAGAAGACGAAGCCGTTGATCCGATCCGACCCGAATTCCCGACGGCAAGGGTCAAAAAGATCATGAAACTTGACAAGGACATCAACAAGGTGAACTCGGAGGCCTTATTCCTCGTTTCATGTTCCACCAATCTTTTCCTTCGATTCCTCGCCGAGAGAACAGCCCAAGTCGCCGCCGAGAAGAAGAAAAAGACGGTGAAGCTCGATCACCTAAGAACCGCCGTCAAAAGGCATAGACCAACGAGCGATTTTCTTCTCGACTCACTTCCTATTCCAGCCGAGTCTACTCAATCCGTTGCTCGCTTCGCGACGGATCGAGATCGTTCCCGGTCCGTTGGTGATAAATCCGCCCCCGCTGGAACCCGCCGCATAGACCACTTCTTTCGTAAGCCAGAAAATGAAGCTCCGATTCAGATAAACGATGCATAGCATTTCCTTTTTTTTATTAGCGAACTCTACAGTAAATGCTTGTTTGCTTTTTATAAATTTCCTTGTACTCGATTATGATTAGTTATTCAATTATTGCATTTCTTGAGTAATGAAAAATTGAAAACACCAGCTACTTGATTATTGCGCTCCAAAATAGCAAGAAATCAAAAATATTTTCCATTCTTTTTCATTGTAAGGACAAATGTTAACTTAAGACTTCGAACCAGAAGACTTTATATAACTACACAGCAAGATTTTTTTTTTTTGACAAACTGAACTTATTCTCTGCAAGCATATATATATTTCCTCTTCAAACTTACAATAAGCTTTTTCGGTTACTTGTGCATTAGATCAGAATGGATCTTTCCGGTTACTTGTGCATTAGATCAGAATGGATCTCTCATGGTTTCAAGGTGATAAGGGGCCAGAAAATGTTGATACCACTGAAGCTGTATCATCTCTTAGCTGAGAGGTGAAATTTGGTCGAGGAAATATCCTCTTTCCTTGCTCTTTCTTCCCTTCTTTGATGAAGGATGTACCAAGAGACACCGAGTTTTTGCCATTTGATCCTAGCTGCTGGATACTCAAGGAAAGCCTCCTGTTTAGAGGGCTTGCATTGCCAAAACCTCCATTTAAGCTCTTGTTTGAAAGGCGCCGATTACTGGTGGATGGCCTAGATGTAGTGAAGTTTTGTTGCTCAACTACTACCTGGCTTTGGACCTTCTTTATCTGCTGAGAAATATTTCAACATATTAGAGAGGTCTGGTTGATTACGACATTATAAATGTTGAATTCTATCGTTGGTTGCACATGGAATTATACTAACCCGTTGCCTTTGCTTTTCTTCTTCTCTTTCTTGCCTAGACAGGTTGTACTCTTCCAACATTGCCAAAAGAGGTACCTAGATAACCATAGATGTCATTTCCTTATAGCAGCTTGTTTGGTTGATTAGTCATGCTTGAGATATTATGTGAAAAATATTACTTCAAGTCAGTGCATAGAGAGTTTTCATACCCAGGGATACAAGTAACCGATTCTAAAGTTGGGAGTTGCATGTCTTGATGCATTACTTAATGATTTACCATCACATTCGCTGAAGCATGGTTCTTTTTTCTTTTTTTGTTGGTTATATGAACATTATTGTCACACTATCGAAGAAACGAATGTTTAGTCAATATGTAAGGAATATATGATATTTACCTCATCATACAGGAAAACTTTCCTTCTTTCTTCTTCCCAACTCTTGGTTTTTGCTATGAGTGAATCCACCAATGCTGCATGAAACCATTCTGTGAGAATCTATATCTCCAAAAATAAATCATTCATTCATGCAGAGTTGCACTGGATAAGATATTAAGATTCACTGTTTGACACTTGAGAAACATGTTTCAAGGTAGAATGCTGAAGGCTTAACACAATCTAATTGATCATGTACCACAGTTCGGTGATTTACTTGGCACATTCTGTAGTTGTTTAGTTCAGTCTAGTTGACGAATTCAATATAATTTTGGTATATGCTTATACGCCTTTTAAAAAAGTCAATGCCATGAGGGCTGTAACAAGTTCAGTTCTATAAGTATTTCTAACATGAAGGAGCTTTTCCTTTTTATACCTGGGATTTTGTTGACTGTTACTCGGGCCCTTTCTGCACGTCTCAGGTTCCTGTGAGCGCCCCTGCTGACTGAATATCTATTCTCATCCTGAAAATATTCATGAAATGGGAAACATGAAACAGATACAGCTAGAGAGATATCCAACTAGTTCTGCAGAAAAGTTGTCGTAAGATCGTTAACCATGCTATATTCTTCCAGCCACCGCTCCTCATCACGAGCTAGTATCCATTTTTCCACCTTCTCCATTATTGATTTTCTACTTGAGGCTTCTTCCTTTGCTCTTGATATCTGTTCATCTATGCTCATGAGGAGCTCGGCATAGTCAATCTCCCCTTTTGTACATCATATAGTTAGATCAAAGATAAATTAGATTTAAACAAGAAGAAAATAAATTTTGAGAAAATATGTTACTTGTTCAATCCCACCTGTGTTTATCAGATTTAGTATATTTTCCATCTCTGATCTTGAAGGAATCTCCATGTGTGATTTATTGCATATCTCTTCAAGCTCATTCTGTTTCTTGAGAAATAGCTCTTTCATTTTGCTTGCCTTTAATTGATCCAATCTCTTAACTTCAGCTTCGGCCTTGAAACATTTAAAAGAAACTTTTAAGTTTATAGCGCTTTGATAATTAACTTTTAAATGATGGTGATTACACCAACCTGTTGGATTATATCCAGTGTAAGGCTTCCAGGATCAGATACTTCAGCTGACGAGACTGATAATTGATCAATAACATGGGAAAACAAGTAGCGATCTCCATAGGATGTATCCATTAGGCTCCATAAATTTTTCAATGCTTTACCAAGTTGGTGAAGCTGCAAGTTGACAGAAATTCAGCTGAAGAGTTTGTGGAAGTGACAGAAATTCAGTGAACTTATGGAGACAGAAATTCAGTGAACTTATGGAAAAAAGTTATCTTATGACTGAGCTGTATGCTGTCAAGGAAAAGGAAGAACAAGTGATTGTAGAAGACTTTACTTAAGTAGAATTCATGGCAAATCTAGGAACAAAATGTTGACCACTCAACCAATAAAAAATCTTCTGATCTTACAATGATTTATGTTTATGTTGTCATTTATGAGGTTAGATAACAATTATGAACCATGTACTATTTGCTGCAGGGCAAGAGCATGGTGCTAGCTCCCCTTAAAAGATCATACGGAAGAATAATGGCATAACATTATACCTTCTCAAGCCGCTTTTGTTTTTCTTCTTGCAGTGACTCCACTGTGCTGTTGAGTTTGGCCAAAATACTGTCACTTATGTTTTTCGAAATCCCACACAATTCATTCAAGCTTGGGTGAACCTTTGTAATAATCATGGAAGATTCCATCCCCAATGTTGCAGACAAATTGTGAACAGCAGCTATATATTTTTCCACTTGCTGGAGTCTGTTGTTCTTCAGAAGAATAAAACCGGAAAGAAAAGTATATGATGTTAATTAGGATGATTCCTCTGTACAACTTCCTTAATACAAATTTTGAGGATATTATGTACCTTCTCATTGTGGAGTCTTTGGAGCTCATTCTGATATTCCTCAAGTTTCTTCAAAGAAAGATCATTCTCATTCACCTTGACATTTGTTATGGAGTCATCATATTCTGACTGACCAGCAATTTCGGCAGAGATTTTCTGAATTTGCCCTTGTACAGCTCTGAACTGGTTTACTCTCTCTTCTTTCCTCAACCGCATTTCCCGCAATGCTGGCGTAATGGAATCAAGTTGTTGCTTTATTGTTCCTGACATTTTCTCTGGCTGCAGAGACATTAAGTAGGAGGTTATGGAACCAAGCAATCAACATTAACAATTACTTTCTCGAGCTGCATGTTGAGTGGATCAAATCTCCATATTTTTATTGCCCAATTTTACTGCTAACAGGAACATTGTTCTCAGTTGTTTCGTTTACGACAAAAATCAATGGAATCTAGATTGCTTTTATCCTTTTGATGTTTTGAACCATATGAAATACCATGCATCTTTTGATATATACATATATGTATGCGTGTGTGTAGGTTAAATATGAACTTTCAGCTTCAAACAAGGCAGAGATTGATCGATATGGTACCCGTCCGGGAAGGGATCGTTCACCAAGGGACAAAAGAAGGTGAGTGAATCCAGCTTCAGATTCGGCGAGTTCCTGATGAAGGCGAGCTCTTGACATATTTGCTCGGTCAACTTTTCTCCGGTAGACCTCCAGACATTCCTGCTCTAATTCTAGTAGAACCTTCTCTCTTTCTGACTGATCTTCTCCAACTTCATTCCATATCATCTATTCCATTACATATCACAAGGTATGATCTGATTACAACCACAGCTTTACTTAAAATATTATCAAGGGGAAATAAAATAGAGAATCTCTTGCCTGCAACTCTTGAAGTAAATATCCACATGAAGTTTCTAACAATGCAGAGCTTCTCATTCCAGGAGGCGCTTGGAACGATCCCATCCTTTCTGTATACCGGTGATGACTACTGCTGGGAGACTTGAAACTGCTAAAAAGCTGGATGCTTTGGCTAGGACGCTTGGACTGAAGGGTGGAACTTTTTGGTTTGAGTTCTTTGATGAGCAACCAAACCATGTTGTGAGAAAGAATAATGGGGTTTGAGCTGTTTGCTTAAAAGACAAGGCTGACAGAGTTAGGTGCTAGTGAAGCTTTGGGTTCAAGGGTCATCCGTTTTTGTGGATTTTCCAGCTCCAGCTTTTCCCTCTTTTTATTTTCAATTTAAATATGAAAAAGAAGACAATATGACTCTCCATCTTAATAAATTAAGCTGAGGTTCCTTTATAAATAAAGTGATGTAACCTGCTTACTTGAGGTATGTATTGTTAATCAAGCATTATATTGTATGTATTACATTAACATTCATCTTAGGTGAAGTCTTTAAATTAGATTTAACCGTAACTTGATTCCTAAGCAATCCGTGACCAGATGGAACAGTTTTGCAATCCATTGTTAGAATGTCAGAGTCAGGAAAAAGGAACTTCAGAAATGGATGATGAAGCCCCATTGCAATGGCTAGGAGATTCGGAACCATCTGATCCCATGGTTCAACCTTGAGGTACTTATCTCTCCCTCTATGATGATTAGCTACCTAATTGTGAAGTTAAGATATTCCAAATTTGCAATAATGTTAAAGATTCCTTGCATAATTTGGATTAGGAATGAAACAAATATAATATTCAAGAGAATTTGGAAATAGTTAGTGAATCATTTTCAGCCCAACACATTCCACCTCATTCAACAAAAAAAAAAAGATTTAATGAGAAATGAAGGTGTGTCTTCCTTATCATTAGCCAATTGGTGCTTTAGTGATATTGAGGATTAGGTTTGTAGTGACATAGATGCCAAAGCAGGAGGGCCCTACTAAGCCGGGTTGCTTTTTAGTTTGTAAGAACTTATCTAGAAAAGGAAAGTGAAAACCATGTGGCTGCTTTGCCAATTGCCACCATAGTATGTCTGGCAAAAAAGGCTTCTGGCTTAAGACTTGGCGGTTGGGACCATAGGCAGTTGGCTCTAAAAAGACAATTTTTTAGTCATTTCTTAAAGAATGTTCCGACGCCCAGTTTTTAATTATTGTTGTTGTTGAGAATACGATTTAAGAATTTTAAGTTTTTTTTTCTTTTTTTTTCTAAAAAGAATTTCCAAATACAACTAAACCCAGATTCCATGTTGCAAAATAAACGAGAAAAAAAAAATAAAGGAAGAAAAAGAAGAGGATGTTTTTGGTTTTATAGTTGATGAATTGGAGATGAAATTATGTCCTTAATTTTATGAATTTAATTCTTGTAATTATTTGATTTAAAACTTAAAATTCAATAGATAATATTAATTAGGAGGATTGCTTGGGTATGTTTAAACACATTATTTTATGATGTTTTGAGTAATATAGAGTTAATATTTGATATATTAATAGTGAACAATTTAAAAAATTGTCACATGTTTCTTTTTTTTAAATGTTTATTTTTCTATTATTTTATTATACCTATATAAAATACTTTGATTAATTTTTTAATTCTATTTGTGAAATCTAAAAATTTCATTGACAATGACATTACTAAATTCTTAATATATTATTTTTGCAATTAAGAATATAGATAGTAAAGTATAATAAAAATAGTTTTATGTCAGAAGTCAGTTTTCAAACTAAACTAAACTAATTAATTTGATTTGTTTAACATTAGAGCAGTGATGAAATTTTCAAACGTTGGTTTTGATTTAAGATTTATGTCAAATCTCAAGAGTATTGTCTCAAATATTTTTACAAATTTTTAATCGACACATATTCCCAATCTTATGAAATTGATTGTATAGCTTAAAATTTATCAAAAAAAAGATTGTATAGCTTAAAAATTTAATTGTCAACGTATTAAATGAAGTAATACTATGTTTTTCTAATTATACTATCAAAGCAAGTTTGTCAAAATCAGTAATAAGCCAAAGAAATCAATTACACGAAGCCTCAACAGCAATAAAATGCTCATATAACTTTACAAAAAAACCATTTTAACCTTCTATTTTATTTTTCATCCTTTTTAGTTTTTAAATTTGTATTATTTATTGAATCATCATAAAATTGAATAGAAAAATTAATGTTTGTTAATTTTTAGAGTTTGTATGACTCGAATTCTATTTGACATTGATTAAAATAAGATTTTTCAACTTATAGATGTAGTCGAAACTCTTCTTATATCAATCAGTTTTTAACATTAGTGAATTTCTTTTTCTGTCTGTGGTTTTTTCCCTTAAAGAGTTTCTGTTTTATTTTCCCTTTTTTTATTGCTTTGCAATCGTTTTATTGCTATTATCGATGTTTATTATAACGTTAACTTTGTTGAATTAACATATGCATGGATTGTCACGTTAACAATTAACTAATTTTTTTAAAATTATTTTCTTTGTTTTAATAATTTTTTGAATTTTTTAAATTTAATTAATTATTAATATGACATTCACGTGACAATCTGCGGTGTATGTTATGTCAACAAAGAATTTTTTCATTCATTTTAAGTGATTTAATAAATATCACAAGTTAAAAGATTAAAAAAGATGAAAATTTAAATATAAGGTTAAAATCCTTATGCCTAAAATATTTTAGCTCAATCTTCTCACGACATGAAAATTTTTTAACCTTGTCATATTTTCATCAACTATGGTCGTTTTCATTAAGTTAATCAATCCAATACAGTACTTGCAAAATTTTCTAAATTTCTAAATTTTTATTTTGAGTTCTTTTATAATATAAAAATTGAGGGGATGAAATGCATGTAATATATATAAATTAATTAAATTTCAGTGTAATTGTATAATTTTAAAAGTGCAAAAGTATGAATTTCAAATTTATCACCCTTTAAAAAATTAATGGTTTAGAAATTTAGTCTTATTTTTTATATTTCAAAATTTAAGTTTAATTATTAATATAATTAAAATTTTTTATTAAATTTGTTAGTGTGATATTTTGAAATTAAAAGAATACACTCATTCAATAGTAATATAACTAAAAAAAATATAATGCAATAAATTTAAATTTAACAAAATAATTTTAACAGAATTAATAATTAGATTTTAATTTCGAAATTTGAAAAATAAAAATTAAATTTTTGAAAATAAAATTCAAAATTGTAAAGAGTAGATAATCCTTCATTTAACTTCTTTTTAAATGAAATTGAGAGCTAAAAGCACGATGTTTAGAAAGTCAGAGCTAATTCCTAGCGGTTGATTTTGGGACTTGCACAAGTTTGATCCATCATGTGTAGTAAGTGTTGCCATGAAGTCACCTGCAAGGTTTGCTTCTCTAGATACAAGTTTTCCACTATTTACGGCATACGTCTTTTATTCTTCTTGCCTCAAATCCCTTAGGTCATCATTCAACATCATCCTCACAACTGTTTAATATTCAGTTTTCGGAATCTCTTTTCTCGCGCTACCCGCAATCCGTCTAGTATTGCCCAAAACTTGGCTTGCAAAACTGTGCAAGTATCAAAACTGCAGCTATAACCCATCAACCACTTGCCATTCCAATCTCTAAATACTCCCATCCCACAACTGAAGCTCTTTCCGGATTGTCTTGCACAAATCCATTAGTATTAATTTTAAGGCTTAATATAAAATTTGGTATTTGAACTTAACACTTTTTCTTAATTTGGCATCTAATTTTTTTTTTGCTTAATTTGGTACTTGAACTTGACATTTTTTTCCTAATTTGATACCTAAATTTTTTTTGGGCCCACTTTGGTACCTAAGCTTCTTTTTAGGTTCAATTTGACACCTAAATTTATTAAATGTTATAAAAATTACAGGAGATCAAACTCCCTCGCACTTAAGTCATTGTTTGTCCTCAAGCAAAACGTCAAAAACAATAAATCAAAAGATGACCCTTGAGCAAGTATAGTACAAACATTGGTTTCGGAGTACATAACTAGGCATTTCATATTTAATTGACTTACCATTTTTGATATCAAACACCTAAGTTCAGTATATTATGAAGTATACAAACATTAAGGTTTTCAAACTTATGAGTCAATCAATAAATCATACAGGTAATTTGATTATCCTAGTAGACAAACAGTAGAAAATGTAATTGTTTAATATGATGGCAATTCATAAATACGTCTACGTAGATCACATAGGTAAGCACCAAAATAGTTTCAAGTACGAAAATAGTTTGGCACATTGTATTGTTCCTTATTCTCCCCCTTAGTGACCCTTACCCGCTCATCGCCTTATTTTTTCTTTTCTCACATTCCTTATTTCTCCACATAGGAAGTCACAACATAATATAACAATTACGGCTAACTCACAAGTTTTTGTGCACTAATGAACGAACTTTTCTATTTTTGTGACTTTGTCACATTTTTTCCTTTTTCAATACATCTCACTCAAAAATGCTTTTACTTTTCAAGTACTTTTTCTACTGATTTTGATTTTCCTTTTGAATTTTTCTTTTGTTGCACATATTGGCTAACCTATAATCACTATATCACACTGATCTTTCTTATTTCACTTTATTTTTACAAAATTTGCATGTATCTACTTAACCCTCAATATGTATGACAGACGTCTATACTTGTGTAGTTCAGGACCAAAGAAAAAGGGCAAGTACAAATTGATATTTTGGCTTGGGTTTTGTACGAATGTTCATCAAGAAGTGTTTTCTGGCTAAAAAATAGGTATTAAGGATGAATAAACAGGGTTAGCTTTTTGGCTCAAGGTGGATACCAAACAATACTTTAGGTCATCCTTAAGTATCTCAATATTCACAAATTTAATAAATCAAACAATCACAAATTCAATAATCTATCATACATACTAGCATGCTCGTTTCCCTGTATTCTCTATATCATTTGGTGCATTCAATTGCTCAATGCCTATTTACAGTGTAATATATAGAACTTAGTAGTCTAATAAAAAAAAATTAAAATCATCTATTACCATGCCAAACTTATAGTAAATACAATCAACCTACATACATGTTCCTAACCAATCACTTATATTTCTACAAGCTCAAACACACAATTGAAAATAGAAATAAAAATAAAAATTGAAAAAATAAACAAATTTCCTATGTTAGCCCCCCACACTTTAGATAACACATTGTCCTCAATGTATAGCCCGAAAAAGATAAAAAAAGAAGTTACCTGATTGATTGTGATAGTTCCATACTTATATTGGTGGGTGCTCCTTTCCATTTTTCGTTTGCAAGCTTGAAATTGTTGTGCTTCTTTCATGTGGAGTTTTTTTTTTAAAAAAAGAAGCAAATAATAATCTACTGTTGATCCTACTCGTAAGAATAATAATTAAAAAGTATCCCAAATACAGTGTTTAAACGTTAACAATTAAAAAGTTCAACCATCTTCCTCAAAATCCATCTCCTTATCATCTTCTTCTTCATCCGAGCTCTTTTCTTGCTCTTCACTTTCTTGTTCCTCTTCTTTTTACTCTAAATGCATTGGATCAAACATATTCGACGAATAATTAGGTACTCTAATATTGTTCTGCCATGAAATTCTTGAAAAAATGGGCCCAACTCTTGTATCTAGTGAATCATCCAATCCAATTTTTGACAACTGCTCTTTCCAATTTTTTTCCAAGTTGCCGTCTTTACTTTTCGTTGAGATAAGGCTGGAGTAGTCGTATTCTCTTGTTGGTGTTTGTTCCACTCCTTTATTTGTTTCGTACGAAACTCCATGTATTGCGTATATAATGTATCTCCTATGATACTTCAAGACAACTTCATATATTGTTCAGTGGACATCATTGATACACTTGTTCTTTTGTACAAGGCTGTCACTAAATAGGGGAAAAGATCCCGACTTTCTGGCCGCTGACGCATTGTTTCATATATTGATATATCCATGCTTCGATGCATACCTATTTTTCCTGCAAAATAGCATAAAGCAAAATTCCTCGAAAAGTATTGACATTAGGGACATTTAGAGGAGGAGCAATTCAGGTGCATAAAATTTGGATCCACATTTTTGCAATAGGAAACATTATTGCTTGATTAAAAGATGTAGGAATATCGGTACCTGGGCAACACTTCCATTTATCCCTCCCTTTTGTTAGGTAATTTATAACATTGTCCATATTTATATCTTTAAAATATTCTAAGTTTATTTCTTCCACAAAATCTTTTTCATAGAATGGAGCGCTGTAAAAATTGCAATAACTCGATGGGTGATTTTCACTTCTTTCTCTCGCACAGGCATCGTTTCCCACATGGCACTTTTAGTCTTTCTAGAGTCTTGGTCCCTAAAATATGCGTAAAATTATTAAACCACCGGGACTACAACAAAGTTTTTTAGGATCATACAAAAGCATTCCCATTTATGGTATCGGACCAAGGGCCAAATATCTTGACATAGTGTCATTGATGGTTTAAACCTTGGTTCTTGAATAAATGTCTTTCCTTGAATTTCTAAAAAATATTTTTTGACATTTTAATTTGGAAAATTCAAGGGGTTTGAAATCGTTGATAATTCTGGTTCGCTAATTCTCCTAGATTTTCTTGTAGGAATTTTTGACAAACTTTTCTATCTAAAGAGTCGATAAAATATCAAGCCATATATCTAATGGTATAATAGAAATAAATTAGGAACCCATAACCTTAAATGGAGTGCGTCAAATTCCTTTGTAAAATTGATGTGAAGTAATTCTGTAAATGTTTTGTCTTAGTCCTTACACTTTAAGGAAAATCACACAAAAAATTGTTGCAATGGAAGAAAGGGAAGTTTAAGGTTTAAAGAGATTTTGAGGAATTTGAGAGAGTTTAGAAGTTGAGAAGGGTTTAGTTTGAAGTTAAAATAGTTTTTAGGTTTTAAAAGGGTGTTTTAGGGTTAAAAATCAGGCTCAAACATGGTTTATGCCATTGAGTTGCACAATCAGGTCAGGTCAAACCTGTAAAAATTTACAACGATGTCGTGACACAAGCATTTTGTGTTGCGATACCCCTGGCAGGTTGCCGATGTCTCGACATCGAGGTTCGATGTCGCGACATGTTCTAAAGATTTTGGAAACCTGGGTAAACTGCCCTCTATGTTGTGACACAAGAGTACTGTGTCGCTACATTGAGATGATTTTCTTGATTCTATTATTCTGGTCGAGGTGTCATGACATAAGGTACCGTGTTGCGACACAAAATCTATTTTCGCCTAAGCTTCCTATTTTCAGAGCGTCCTAGTTTTTATTAAAAAAATTAATAAAAATTAAAGTGTAAACTACTGGTTAGTCAAAAATGCAAAAATATACATAAAATTAAAACTTAATTAAGAATGTCAAGTTTTACTGTTGGATTCATCCGTCAGCTCTGTTAGTGTACATGTGGGTGCTTTTGTAGTTTCGTTAGTATTTGTCTAGCGTCCTTCATGCCACTCCACCTTCCTTCTCTTATCTCGTTCTTAGAACTTGTTCTTCCGACCTGTACTAATTATAGAGAACACTTTTTTAGCTTAGGGTAGTTAGACTTTTGGATAGATATTTCATAACAATGCTTTCCTAACTTTTCCCTATCTCCCTTACTCTTTTGGTGACCACATTTAAAAGGTTTTGTCTCACCACTGATCTTTATTGTTAATTCGTTGTTCTCTAGGTCAATTGTAGACTTTGATGTGGCTAAAAAGGGTCTGCCCAACAGAATGGGTATTTCACGGTCCTTTTCAAAATCTAATATAACAAAAGTGATTAGATATAAAGCTCCCTACTTTAACTAATACACCTTCAAGCACTCCCTTAGGTTGTACTGAAGACCTATCATCTAATTGTAATGTGATCTATGTATCTTTGAGATCCCCTAACCCAAGTTTTACATAACTAGATAGGGGCATCAAATTAATGCTGGCTCTTAAATCACATAGAGCCTTATTAAAATGAATGTCCCTTATCTCTATAGGTATCGTAAAACTCCTAGAGTCTTTTAGTTTTGGAGGGATATGTTTTGAAATAATTGCACTACATGAGGCATTTATGTTAACTTGCTATCTTGTTTTTACTTCCTTACGCTTATGTTAACTTGCTATCTTGTTTTTACTTCCTTACGCTTAGACATAATTTTTTTTAAGTATTTGGTGTACTTAGAGACTTTCTCAATTAAGTCAATTAGAGGCAATTTAACATTTAGGGAATTAAATAAGTTTAGAAAACTTACAAATTCTGCCTAATCCCGTCTTTGTTTCTCTTTCAACCTTGAAGTGAATGTACCCTTGATAGTACAGATTCCTCTATTGGCTCATCTTTCAACTCAGCTGTTGGCTTGACTACTTTTTTAGGTTTCAGTTCAACATCAGATCCTTGAGGGTTTTCTTGAAGATCTTATGAATCCTTCTTATTTTCCTCTTGAGTTGGTTTTTCCAGGCTACTTAGTACTTTGCCTGAACGGTGCGATTACTTTCACTTGCTCCTTCCTCTCTCTCAAAGGATTGTTCTTTGTATTACTGGGATTCCGATGCCAATTTTTCGTTTTATATCTCCCATCATACTCATCAAATGACTCATTTGATCTTTCAACTTAGTTAATGTTTTTGTTGTATTAGTGCACTTAGACATCACTTATTTTATTTCAATTCTCATTGACTACATCTCCCCCTTGATCTGATCCAAGCGTTGACCATATATAGTATAGTAATTTGAGTTGGCCCTTTCTTAAAGCTTTTGTAAATAAAGAGGTTGATAGTTAGCATTTTTATGTTGGTTAGGACCATTTCCTCTTCATTGGTTTCCTCCCTATCTCATGTTCGTGTGGTCTTTCCATCCAAGATTATAAATATTTGAATACGGGTTTCCACCCCTATTCTCGATGTAGTTCACATCCTCGGTAGGATTATTGATGTAATGGAAGAGTGGTTTATCTCCCTCATACATTGATGATGCACTGGTTGATGACTCTATACGGTTGAATTTGTCCACAATCTATTGGTATTTATCATCCTCCGACAACTTTTACCGTAGGTGGTTTCTGGTTGTATGTATAGTGCTTAGTTGGCCACTGGTAGGAGTTCATCGCCATATTTTCTATCAATTCATACACATCGTCGTATGTTTTATTCATTAGGGCTCCTCATGCAACTCCATCTAGTCCTGTACACGCGTGTGCATTCAACCCATGATGTGGGCATATCTGGATCAGTGTTTTAAAATGCACCCAGGCTTCATGAAAACCTTCTGCTTCTAATTATTTGAACTTTGTAATCTCTCTCCTCAGTTGGACTTTCTTGCTAATAGGAAAGAACTTTTGTAAAAATTTTCTTGCGAGTTCATCCTATATCGTAATAGATCCTGGTGCTTGTGAATCTAACAAAGAGAAAGTGTTATCAATTAAGGAGAAGGGAAACAGACGAAAATGAATAGCATCATCAGTGACCATATTTAAAAGTATCACAAAGATGAATAGCGTCCTCCGTCATTGTACCTCTGAACAGCAAATTGTTCTAGATCATCTGGACCATTGCTGGTTTGATCTCAAAATTATTAGTTATGATGGCTAGCCTTGTTATACTCCTTTGAACCATTTCCAGACTTGGTAACGCGTAACCTGTCAAGGTTCTTTCATTACGTGCCATAGGTATATTTACGGGTAGCTGTTGTGGTGGTGGCAAGTCTTTTGGGTTATTATTTTTAATTTCGTTGAATAATGGGTTGTCTCGTGGTGGTAGATTTCCTACAGCAGGTGGTGGGTTATGCATCTATTATTGTTGTTGTTGTTGCTGTCAACGGTTCTTATGGATTATTCTTTTTGGATCAATCGCTAGCTCTATAGACGTTCCCCTACTATGAGTCATACACTGAAATCAGAAAGGAAATAAAAGATGTTAGTAAAAATAAAATAAAACTTATATGTATAATTTAAATATTTCCTAATTATCTTATTAAATGTAAAGACAAAACTTAATCTAGTGATGTTTCCTCCTTGGCAATGGCGCTAACAACTTGATCGCCTCTGGATGTACTAATATTTAGAGTGAGAATACTGCACAAAAGATATAAAATAAGCGGTGTCCGTAAGTATACAAGTTAGGTTGTAATATAGTTACAACGAAGTAGGTAAGTATTCTGAGGATTGTACCCAAGGGAGGCGAGTGCTAAATTAATTCTAAACCAAACACAAATATCTAATTAGTAACTTAAATAAATCATATTATGATAAAATATAAATAGAAGTTTTTGGGGTTTTATAAATAAAAGAACAAAATAACATAAATGGAAAGAACTTTAAAAAACTAATTTATAAACTCCATCAAATCTAGTTATGGGTGATTAGCTCGTTTTGGTGGTCATAACTAATTCCTATTTTGGGTTTTTATTCAATTAACTAGTCATTAACCTAGTCGGATCTCTCGATCTTCCACTAAACTAATGAGTCAGCAAAAACTACTTATCTCTCAACCTCACAGTTCAAACCAGTTTGGGGCTAAGATGTTCACGGATAGGCATACCATGGAGGAGGAAAAGTCCAACAAACTAATTGAGGAGATAGTTGAATTGGTGTTTGATTCGATAAATACAAAGTTAAGCACTATGAAGGTACCATTCCCTACTCAATTAGAGGACAAGCAAAAGAGAGACGGGATTGATTTTATGAATTTTTAAATTTCTTTTAGATCCCTCAATGTCAATTTACCACTCTTAAAACTCATCGAAAAGATCTCAAAATATGCCAGATACCTAAAGGAAATCATGGTATGACATAAAAAGGTGAAAAAGGGCTAGCAAATTGACATTAATGCCTCGTGAAATGCTTTAATTACGAAAAATATACCCTCAAATTGAAAATTTTGGGTAGCTTTATGATTCCAATAGAGATAGGGGATCAACATTTCAATAAAGCCTTTTGTGATTTAGAGGCCAACATAAACTTAATGCCTAAACGATTTATCGAAAACTTAAACTGGGGACCTTGAAATCACCTCGATAATGCTACAACTAGCCGATAGATCCTTGGTACACCTAAAAGGTGTCCTTAAGGATGAATTGGTTAATGTAAGAGGATTTATAATCCCTGTTGAGTTTTTAGTCCTCGATTTTGAAGAAGATCAAGACATCCCCATTCTGTTGGGTCGACCGCTCTTGGCCATATTTAAGTCGACCATCGATCTCAAACGAAACAAACTAACAATAATCAATGACAAAAAAGAAGTGTTCAAGTGCGGTCACGATTCCCAAAATGAGGGATCAGTTAGGGAGGAATGTTATGTGTTGTTTGAATTAATCCTTAATTGCCTTGATTGAACGTATTTACCGAGTTGTATGATTGCAGGTAAGTGAAATACTAGAGAATGACACAAATGGAGAAATCCCGATAGGATACGAAATGATTGGATTATCAACGATAGCCATGAGAAACGAAGGAAACTGATGGTTAAATTCAAGGAATTACCGGAGAAGTTCGGTAGTGCGATATAAATTTTAAACCATTGAACTTCAATAAATTTGTAAATATTGTAAATTAGTTTTAATTTTTTGTTTAAAGTTATATTTTAGGATAAGTATTTTAAATTACATGTTAGAATTAGGAGAAAACAGGTTTCCAGACACAACGAGACAAGTAGAAGCTAATTACAGAAAAAAATGGGCGACAAAAGGACTTTGACACATCTCGAAAGAGTGGAAGCAAGGTCATGTTGCAACATGCCAAGGCCATGGTGTGACACGACCCTTGTGCAATAGGAACATGAAATTTTCATGTCATGTCGCGCCATAGATTGTGCATGACGTGATACAACCACTTCGAACCTAAATAGGGTGAAGTTAGGGCGTCGTGTTCCCATTTCAGGCTAAAAGTCCGTTGGAATTCTATTTATACTAACTGGTTCTAATTCTAAAAAAACCCCTTCAAACATCTAAGAAGAGCAAAAACTCCTCTCCAGCCATCACATCTTAGTCTTGGGTTCTAGCTTCAATCTTTCGCATCTCTGATATTCAAATTCTACAAGTAATCTCTCCCTTTTTCTCCTTTTCTTTGGTAGTTGTTTATTTTTTTCTCTTATTTCAGATTTATATTCCACATCAGTTTGATGAATGGTTTTCGTAGGCAACAACATGAGGTTTCGCGTTCTAACTCTTTTTTTTCATTAATTTTATCGTTTGAGTTCTTTTTTTTTCAAATTTTGGAAAAATGAACCAAGAAAATAACAACATACCTCCCACACACTAATTAATTTCGATGCCCATCACTTCCATTACCTGAAAGTAGAGAGGTTCTACCTCCAAATGAGTGGGCATTATTTCATTCAAGAATATGGGTTCAATCCCACCATGTCTGCTTGCGATGAGATTTGGGATTTGGTGCAATCCCATCATTGGAACAACTTTTGCACAACCCCTATCGAACTGGCGATTGGTGTAATAATTTATAAGTTTTATGCCTCCTTGAAGGATAGGGAGAATCATAGATAGCGTGGTGAGACGATCACTCGTGTTATTTATTAAGGGAAAATATGTGTTGATTGCACCTCACGAAATATGCTGATATTATGATGCCCCATATTATAGTGACGATTATCTAGAAAATTTAGATTTTTTTACTTTCGAGAAACTAGATATAGAGGGGATAATTAGTTACTTGATGGAGGGTCATGACGAGTGGACTCACCATGCCAACACCGAGGTGCCCCTCAATTTTAACACAACCATCATGTTTTTGATAGCGAAGATGTGGATGTAATTTATTTCCACTCGCTTGGCACCCACACACAATGCTTTTGACGTCATCGCATATAGAGCGGTTATGCTTTGCTTTATTTTATAGAAAATCCAGTTTGCATTGGCCATTAGGTCTATGAAGAAATGCTAAACTGAATACAGAGCCCAAGAAAAGTATATATTTTCCACACCTTATTACAACCCTATGTCGACGAGCGAAAGTTCCCATGTCTCTAGTCAAGCCATTCACGAGATCAATGAGGAGCATAATTGGAGACAACATGTACGACTAGTTCGTTGAGCTCTAATGAAAGAAAAATCAGGAAGTCGGACAAAGGAAAGAGCATAAGAGGGATCCCCAAAGGATAGTCAAGGGAAAGACTAAAGCATAGACATCATAGAAGATGGAATTAACGGACATGCCCATTTCTAAATGGCAAACATATTGGATGTAAGACATTGGTGATATTTTGATTCGCCTTGTGCAACAAAATGGATGATCGAAACCAACTCCACTCTTGGACATGTTTGATAAATTCCTACCGCCAGGCGAGGAGGACAACGACGAGGGAGGAGAGGATGATGAAAATGATGAGGAGGAGGAGGCCCCGATCATGCCACTAGACTATGGGCGAGTGTTTCGACCAGAACACCCATCGACTAAGAGCGTGGTGATCCGTGACTTGAGCCATCACAGCCGACCCAAACTTCAGGAAGACGAGTTACTAAAGCATTAGCGAGACGAGAGAAGGGAAATGAGAAGATTATAGAGGAGTCAAAGCCTAATTTTGACTGGTTTTGAACAATTTTTTATTTGGACATTGTATTTTATTTTTATCTCTATTTTGGTTTATTTAGTTAGGATTTATTTTAGCATATATATAGTTTGTGTTTAGTTTTTCTTTGTAGGAACCCTATATTTTTTATGGGACCACAAACTCGAGCCGATATCGTAAGGAATAGTCCCACCAATTGAGTTGCATGTATTACACCAATTGGGTAACATATTTCCTTTATCTTTGATTGCACATTAGGGACAATGTGCAGAATAAAGTGTAGGGGTGACTTAGGAAAATTTTTAAATTTTTCTGCTATTTTATTTTATTTTTCTAGTTTTTAGTAGTTTTTATTTTTTATTATTGTTTTTCCCTATGCTTGAGCTTGTAGAAATTCAAGTGATTGGTTAGGAACATGCTAACAAAATTTTGTGAATAAACTGTAAATTTAGCTCGGTAATAATTGATTCTAAATTACCTAATTTTTAGACTAATTAGTTCAATTTATTACACTGTGAATAGATTTAAAATGTTGAGTATACCACATGATAAATGAATATAGAAATAACATGCATGTTTACTTGAATTATAGGCTTAGAAATTGATAGAATTGGTTGATTTAATCCATGTATAGAATTATCTAAGGATGAACTAAGGCATTGTTTGGTTGAAGAATTTTCGAGCCAAAAGGTTATCTTGTAAATATTTTCCTTAATACCTATTTTGAAGCTTAAATCCATTTTTCTTGATGAACCTGAAATGAAACCATGAGCCTAATAAATAATTTATTTAATCCATTATTTCTTGGTCCTTCCATGGATTTAGACGTCCGGCCATTAGTATCGAGGGATTAGGTAGATACATCATGGTGGTTTCAAAAGAAAAAAAATGAAAATGAGTGAAACTAAGAAATAATTTGGTAGAGTAAGTATAAGATTTTTGAGCTTGTAGAGGAAAAAAAAAGCAAAATGTCAATTGAGAAAATATCGAAGAAAGAAAAAAATAGAAAAATAAAGGCAAAGTGAGTTGGAAAAAAAAGTACGCTCACATTTGTGAAAAATCCGAGCTTAAAATGATGGTACTCGTGAATACTATACTAGGCCTTAGTAATGGAGAAATAAGGTGGTGAGCTAAATGTACACTTGGGAGAGTATAGAGGACAATATAATGTGTCAAACTACTTTCGTGCTTAATCGTTTGTCGAGCCTGTTCTTTTTAATTTGAAACCAACCTAAGTCGCAAAACGTTACAAGCCAAAAAGTCCTATGTGACGTAAGTAGTACTTTATATGGAGGAAACTGTGCCAAGCTTTGATATTTTTACCACTTATATTCATTTGAACATAATTGTATATTTATATATTTTTTTGATGGATACCTATACTTAATATTCTTTTATTTGTTTGCTTTGTAATTTAATGAACTAACCTGTCCAATTTTAGAAATTGTGAGCCAATTGTGTATCATGTTAGAGTTATTTGCTTATTTGTATTATTTTGTTAATATGTTTCTGTCCGATTTCCTGTATCAAGTTAGCTAAAGTAAATTTTCTGTTCTTGCATGTTTATTTCTTATTTTCAGTTTGTTTTATTTTCAGTTTTTATTTTGTTTAGTTTGCTTAAGGGCAAGCAAACACTTAAGTTATTTTTTTATATTTCTGCACTTAAGGAGATTGTTTTCTATCCATTTTATTATTAATTATTGCATTTTTGGTATTTAGTAGTTTAGTATTAAATATTAAGAAAATAAGTGTTTTTACACAATTTTGAGTGTTAGTGACCTATTAGGCCGACACAGGCCTTAGGTAGTTTTAATTTGTGTAATTGAGTGTGCAAGATGCTAAATTTAGGGCCCAATGGATGTAAGAACTTGGGAGTGATGCACAAGCTTCCCAAGTCATGAAAGCATGACAAGGACTTCCAAGCCACAAATTATTATCGTGTCACGTCATAGCTTGTGTATGTTGCGGCATAGGACCGATGTAGAGCCCAAAAATTTCAAAGCTATTTTCATCCACACAATCAAATTTATACAAATACCTAGGACGTGTTGAAGACCTAATTTGGGCTACTAGCACTTCTATAAATAAAACCTTAGGGGTTTAATTAACTGAATCATCAGAAACGCATCCAAAAACCCTTATAGTTTAGGAGTAGGATTTAGTTTTAGTTTCTTATTATTTTTCTAAAACGCTTTTCTCTTCCTCTTGTAATCGATTTCGATCCAAGACTTCTTTTATAATATTGAAGTTATTCAGTTTACTTTCATTTAGAAGTGACAGTTCTTATTATCCCAATCGAGAGATTTCCTACTCTACACTTCAATCGACATAAACGAGCTTATTTCGTTATCTCTTTTCTCTTTATATTTAATTGTGTTTATTACATGTTTATTTCAATTGAGATCGAGATTATGAATACCATGAGTAGCTAATTCCCTTAGCGAAGATTAATGAGTGAATGAGGAATTGTTTAACGGAGGATTAAGGGTTTGTCAATTGGATTAGTTGGTAAAAATCACGCGTTATCAAACCCTAGGCTTGACAACCTTAGGAAGTAATCAAAGGTTAACGTGATTAGAAGATAAGTTTGCCGAGTAAATCATTGTAACATCCCTCACCTGTATTCAATGCCGGAATAGGGTTACAGAGCATTATCGGACTTGCAACACATTTAAACATTCAATTCACATATAAATTCACGTTTCATACAAGCATTAATCAAACTCAATCATAATGTCCCTATAATAAGCCTACGAGGCCCTAAACATACATTTGAAATGGTTCGAGACTAAACCGATAGCTTGAGAAATTTTGACGAAACTTGTAAAATTTTCCTCAAAACAAGGGACACAAGCCTGTGTGTCTCACATGGCCACCAGACATGCCTGTGTCACAGGCCGTATGGACATTCGAAATGGAGCACATGGCCGTGTCTCAGCCCATGTAACTCTCTGACTTGGGTCACATGGCCAACACACACGCCCGTGTGGCTAGCTCGTGTGCCCTAAAAATGACTATACACGCTGTGTGCCAGGCCGCGTGCTAGGCCGTGCCAAACCTGTAGGGTATACTGACTTATGCCACACCGCCAAGTCACACGCCCGTCTGTGAGGCTGTGTGGAGCATACTGACTTGATTTCAATTTTAACTCCAGGGGACACACAACCGTGTAACATAACCGTGTGCCACACATGGCTGAGACACATGCCCGTGTGGACAAACATAGGCTATTTACGAAGCTATTTTGCGACCCTATCTTGAATGTACCTATACCGTATCTTTTAGTACCAACACAAGGCATAAATATTCTTTCAAGCCAACCAAATTCAAGTCCAAAATAATGCTATTTCATTATCATCAACCACAAAGCTTAATAACAACAATTGACCGTTTTGAATATATGCCAAAATCACAACCAAAGCCATCTATATAATCCATTACATATACAATACTTTTGCCTACACATAACATGCTAATACATCTTCAATATCAATCTATTACTACCTTCAATACTAAATCCCAATAAGCCATTCACAGAACAATTATAAACCACACATCAAAGGCCATTTATACATATATATACATCCAAAATAATCAAAATGAGCCAATTTTCATGGCTATGCATAAGACCAAATATTTAACATTTACAAGACATTTCCAATAACCAAATCCATTAACAACACATACCAAAATAACCAAAATCCCTATCCATGCCATATGCTCGAAACTTAAGTTCAAAAGTACCAATTTGATAATTGGATAGTGTGATGCGATATTCGACGATCCCCGAGTCCGAGCTATCTTTAAAAACTATAAAACATAGAGAAATACACAAAGTAAGCTTTATAGCTTAGTAAGCTCGTATGAAAAAAATTTGATATAATCATAAACACATAATTCAACCATTGATCATAAATATAAGAATTTACATCAACTAACAAACCTTTCAATAACTCATTCACAAAACTATATACTTTCTTCACCATTTCTTCGATTCAAATCTAATATAGTTTATGCACATACCTGTACCATCTCTTAATAATCTCATACACATTCTTGTCTTTCAATTACCCGTTGAACCATTTGGAATAGAAGTCAGATACTCAAGGGTCTCACACGATAAGTACGTATACCATGGCCCGAAGCCAAATCAAGGTAACTTATCTCCGAAGTACTGGTATCATGGCCCGAAGCCAAATCAACCAATATGCATGGCCTGAAGCCGAAGTATAACTCGCACCCGAAGTGCTATATCATGGCCCGAAACTAACTCAATGTATCCCCTAATGACATGTCACTAGCATCCTAAACTATTCCTAGGGTTCAACCGGGATTTTGAATGTCGAATCGTCATCGAATCACTATTGTTCATATCCACAGTCTCGTATTCTTAATTTATACAATATCAAAGCATATAAAATACATTTGTATTGAAATTTATCACATACGAACTTACCTCGAATGTGAAAACGACGAATTAAGTCAATTAGTCGATAACTTTAGTTTTCCCCCGATCTAGATCTGAATTCTGCTTTTCTTGATCTAAATATGTTCAAAATTAATTTATTTAATCATCTAATTATTCAATTCAATCCAAAATATACGTTAGTGCTATTTTACACATTTGCCCCTAAACATTCACATTTTTACAATTTAGTCCTTATTTCATAAAATCACAAATTAATGAAATTCCAAATAAGCCAATGCTATCTGAATTACTATTATGCCCCTAATAGCCCACTTTTTTCATTTATTTCACATTTTAACCACTAGCTTTACACATTTCACAATTTAGTCCCTATTTTGCATTTTCACTAAAAATCACTTAACAAAACTTGTATATTTATCAACAAGCATTCATAATCTATCAATAAAATTCAAAATACACATGTATTCATCAATAGAATCATTCAAAATCTTTAACAGTTTTGCAAAATAGCCCCTGGGCTAGCTAGACCTAGCTGCAACGATCTTAAAAACATAGAAATCACTAAAAACGAGACAAAAATCTTACCTAAATGAGCATGAGAAGCTTGGTCGAATATAAAAATAACAATGGCTTCTTCTCCTTTAAATTTTCGGTCAAAGAAACTTTGAAGATGATGACTTTAATCTTTGTTTTATTATAATTAACCTTAATTGCTTAATTACCTATTTAACCTTATTAGTAATTTAAAATTTCAATTATGCCATGCCATTATCATCCACTATCATAATAATGGTCTAATTACCACTTAAGGACCTTAACTTTAAGGTTCTATAGCTATTAGATACCTTTAGCTAATAGAACTCCACTTTTACTTTTTACGTGATTTAGTCATTTTTATCAAATTGACCAACAAAACGATAAAATTTCTTAACGAAATTTTCACACAATCACATTATCATGATGTAGACATTAAAATAATAATAAAATGCTAATTTTGACTTCAAATTTATAGTCCCGAAACCACTGTTCCGATTTGACTAATAACAGTCTGTTACAATCATAATTTATCCTGGTTGAGAAAGTGAGGTCGGAAGATAAGGAAGTATCAACCAAATAATTAACCAGTTATGTAACACCCCTTACCCGAATTCAAAACCGGTACTGGGTATGAGGCATTATCGTTCACAAATCACATACGTATGTAATAAGTCAGATCATACGAGCCCGTTAAAATTTAAAACTTTTTCAAACTTTGCTAAAATCTCCTAAACATGGGCCTACAAGACCCCCAACATCTCTTGAAAACCACTCGGGACCAACTCAGGTCCTTAAACCTACTTAATAAAAGTGACCCTTGAAACAGGGCACACGCTCGTGTGGAAGGGTAACACGCCTGTATGTTCATTATAACACGGCCGTACTGATGGCCCGTGTGACACACACGGCCTAAGCCTCTAGGGACACGCCCGTGTGAATTAAATTCTAAATTCAAACCTACAGGGGTTTTCACACGGCATGACACACACTTGTGTCCATGGCCCATGTGCCTCACACGGCCATGACACGCCCGTGTCTAAAAATCTTGACATTCTATTTTTGACGTCATCAGTCCTTAAGGGTTACATGGCCAAGGCATACACCCGTGTGCTAGGCCGTGTCCTTTACACGGCTGAGACACATGGCCATGTCTCTGTCCGTGTGTTTATTACCATGCATACTGACTTGAAATTTTTACGTGCAGGGGACACACGGCCAGACAACACGCCCATGAGGCTAGCCGTGTGTCACACACGGCCTAGACACACGCCCATGTGTCTACCCGTGTGGATAATATAGGGCTATCTAAGCCCTTTGCCACCCTAAAACACAATATAACAACAACCAACATAATCAAAAACTAAATTAGTATGATTTCACAACCTAACAACCGTAGCTAAAGTCTATATACGATTCATATATTTCAACCATATTAACAATTTCTCATTCATGAAAGACTACTTTACATTCATATAATAACTTCAATATTAGCCATTTTTCATGGCCTTGTACAAAATGAATCAAATGTTAAAGCAAGCCAACACATTTGGCCTCAAAATAATGTGACACTAAAACAAAATCAAAGAGACCTATACATGCCATAATCAAAATAAATAGATCTAACTATACCAAGTGCTTCAATTGATAGTGTGATTGATGCCTCCGACAACCGTTGATCCACGAGCTAATTAGGCGGCACTATAAGAAAATGGAAAGAAATAGGGTAAGCATAAAGCTTAGTAAGTTGCATGAAAATAAAAATAATGACAACTTTACCAATCATCATCATGCTCATAATAAAAAAATAGGTATAAGCATAACTTACTCATCACTATCCAGTACCATTCACATAGCATATACTAAGCTCATATCTCATACATTTCAAATAGGTACCTGTACCATTCACAACATGGTTATACTTTTCTCGTTTTACATTAAACTGTAACTCTTTCTATTGAACCATTTGGAAATGCTATTGGATATTCATTAAGCCTAAAACAGAGGGTGTAATGCCGATGCCATGTCCCAGACATGGTCTTACACTGATTATCGAAATCGAGGCCTACGCCATGTCCCAGACATGGTCTTACACTAGCTCTCTCATATCTGTGCCAATGCCATCTCCCAGACATGGTCTTATACTGACACATCTCGTAGCCGGTGCATGTCCCAGACATGTTTTACACTGGCTTACATCTCGAGGCCGATGCATGTCCCAGACATGTCATACACTAGCTCTCAACTCCATGCCAATGCCATGTCCCAGACATGGTCTTACATTAGCTCTCGTAATTTGGCTGATCCATGTCCCAGACATGTCTTACACTAGCACACAAATGACCCAAATGTCATGGCATGAATATCCGATTTGCTCCTAGGGTTCACCCGGGAGTTCTATTATCTCAATTATCATCATGTATTTTCATTACCACAATCAAGCAATTTATGCTATTAAAATTCATGCACATTTGATAACAATGTAGTTGCATTATTTACACATTACCTCGGTATACAAAATGTAAGCTACTCGTTCGGCTTAGTCTACTTGCTTTGCTTTCCCTGGTTTAGGCCCAAATTTTGCAATTCTTGATCTATAATGATAAAAATTCACAAATGTAATCATTTTAATGATCTAGGTACTCAACAATTTATAATTGGGCAAAATGACCATTTTGCCCCTATATTTTTTACAAAACGACCATTTTACCCCTAGTTCTAAAAATTGATTTTCATAAAATTTCTTCATATCTTAAGCATAACCGAACCCTTTTACTCTTTTAGCAACCCAAAATTCCCATTATTTCTCACATTTACCATCTAATTTTTCTACTTATGCAAAATGGTCCCTAATTAGGGCTTCCATAAAAATTACTTCACAAAAGTTGTTTATTTCTCAACCATAACTCATATTCTTCAATAAAATTTTAGAAATCAACATGTCTACTACATGGTAAAACCCTAGACTTTCAACCATTTTGCAAAATAGTCCCCTCATTTGCAAGCTCATGCTACAAGGGTTCTAAAGGTGCAAAAATCATTATGAAAAATCATCAAGATCACTTGTAGAGAGACTAAATGGCTGAAATTTCAAGCTTCAACAACCCCTCTAATGGCTGATATTTTCGGTTAAGAAGAAAGATGGAGGAAAAAGATGATGGCTAGGCTTTTAGGGTATTATTGATTACACATTATGTCATCAAATACCTAATACTTTGACCATTAGATTTTCTTTGTCACATGGCCAGCCAAGCTATAGTCTAAAGGTATATTTGCCCTTTAAAGACCCCCATTTTAAGTTTCATGGCAATTTAACACCCTTAACTATCAAATTAAGACTTTTGAATTTTATGTGATTTGGTCTTTTTTCGCAATTAAGCTCACAAACACTAAAATTACTTTACCAAATTTTTCATGCACTAATATAAACATGTTATAACTCTAAAATAATAGTAAATTACTTTCTCTGACCTCATGTTAGTGGTCTCAAAGCCACTGTTCCGACTAGGCAAAAAATCAGGCTGTTATAATTCTCTCCCTTAGGGATTTTCGTCCCTGAAAATCTTACCAGTGAAGAAGTTCGGGTATTGATCTCTCATAGTCTCTTCAGGTTCCCACGTGGCTTCCTCAACTCCGTGTCTATGCTACAAAACTTTTACAAGTGCTACACTTTTATTCCTCAACCTCTTGACCTCTCAATCCAAAATCTTAATCGGCTCTTCACCATAGGTCATTTCCGTACCTATTTCAATTTCTTCTGGTGAAATCACGTGTGAGGGGTAAGATCGGAAGCGGCGCAACATCAGTACATGGAATACATCATGAATTTTCTCTAACTCACGAGGCAAGGCTAATCGGTATGCTACCGGCCAATTTCTCTCTTGTCACCTCATAAGGTCCAATAAACTATAGACTCAGCTTGCCTTTTCTACCGAATCTAAGGACTTTCTTCCACGGGGATGCTTTCAAAAACACTCTATCTCGATTTGAAACTCGATCTCCTTCCGTTTCAAATTCGCATAAGATTTCTGTCTATCCGATGCGACTTTTATGCAATTGCAAATCATTTTAACCTTTTCTTCGGTATCTCTGACTAAGTCGTCTCCGTGAATCTGATTCTCTCTTAACTCGGTCTAATATAAAGATATTCAGAAGCAAGCAAATGACTATGATAAATTGCTCATTCGAGAACAAGAAACCCGTTGCCACGTTCCATATTGATCAATCCACACAATGCCAACGAGAAGATATCGTTAACTCTTTAATTGAGCTATGAATTCCACTGGTGCTAGTAAAGCCATGACATACACAAGTTATGCACCCAGCATACTAGCTATCGACTCGATCATCTTTAGAGCATAAGCCTCCACTGATATCAAAGCACATGAGTTACGTACGCATGGTTAGTGACGAACTCAGGATTTAGATAAATCACATTATGAATGTCACAAGTGAATTAATTCATAAACAGATTTAGAATTAATTCATCTTGGGTTTAGTCTATTATATCATTCTGCCAATGCATACATCTATTTCTCTACCCTTAGAGTCAAGTAATTTGATAGCCAAGACTAGGCATCTTCCAAATTGGAATTGTAGATTACATAATAATCCTTCTCAATATTTGAATCAAATGCGCACTTTGATTCTTTTACTGGATTATGGACTCGTTTAGATTATCTATTGAAGTAAGTTGTCTTTCTCGCAATGTACACGTTCTTACAATGCCACTTATCATTAGTTTGAACTTAGACAGTCAATGAGCTGATATTTGTTTGTCACAATTTTGTTATGCATGCAAAATATGAAAGACATAAATACAAAAGAAATAACAGTGAAATGTGAAACATATTTATTAACTGTTCAAATACATAGAAAACAATTATATGTTTACTACAATATGGGAATATTTCCCAACACAAGTGGTAATAATTGGTTAGTTAATAGCTAATCCATCCAAACCCACATCCTAAGTTAATTACAACCCCTGAAACGAGTTAATCTTCCTGATTGGTTTAATCGATTTAGTCCTTTGTTTATTTATTTTAGCTATTTAATTTCTAATATTCATCTCTTTTATGATTTATTATAATATATAATTTAATTATTACCATTTAGACTTATTATTATAAATAGATTTTTAATAGATTTAATTCATCCTCCTTTGGGTATGATCATCAGAGTACTTTCATGTGTCTGTTGTAACATATTACTATATTACAATTTGACTAGTATATTTGAAGACATCGCTGCTCTATTTCTTATATTTTTAGTGTAGTATTTTCCAGTCAAACATTGACACATTTTGCGGCAATCAACGGATGCTATTGAGAAATCTGGAAACTGTAGTGGTTGAAGGACAAATAATTGGGATTCAATCCTGGTGCAGCTGAGTTGGAATTAATTGGTTCCTTATTGAGAGACAAGATGATTAATGGTGGATGGTTATGTGGGATTGTGGTGATCGTGCGAAAAAGAGGTATAAATATGTATGAGGAGGATCATTCTGCTGGCAGAAAATCATCTTAATTCTATTTTGTTTTCTCCTCTTCAGCATTGTCTTCTTTGGTTACTCTGAAAAAGAGAAAGATGAGGAAAGCTTTGCTTGGAGCAATGGTCTTGAGGTTTGAGACCAGTAAGTAGATAATCTGGTAAACTATTGTCAGGATGCTGGCATTTGGAAAAGCTAACCTGGCAAGGACAAAGGATAACATGTGAGTTTCTATACTCCACCTTTGGGTATCTACTAGTTGTTGTGTTACTTATATGGTCTACTTATATGTCTGGTCTGATTTCTATGATTGTATATGATTATGGTGAATGAGAAAGCCATGCATGCATATGGCTATGTGAATACATGAATAATTGTAATTATTATCTTTGAATCGTGTATAGATGTATTGATATGTGGTGTAACTCTTGTTATAATAGTGTGTGGAATGTTATACGTGAAATTTATATTATAAAAATGCAGAGTATAGAGGAAGTTACTTTCACGGGCTAGATGAAGATAGGAAAAATTGGGGTAATGGAGGAATGGACAAATTGAAAGGGGATTAGAGGAAGTTTGGTGGCATTGTAGAATGGTTATCTACTATGTAACACCCTTAACTTGTATCCATCGTCGGAATAGGGTTTCGAAGCAGTACTAGAACTTTTAGAACATTTTATAGATAACTCATGAAAGTTACTATTCACTTACCAAGATCACTCATAACGTCCCTTAATTGGACCCTCGAGGCCCATTACGAGCATTAGAATCGATTCGAGACTTAACCGAGAGCTTTAAGAATTTTTCGCGACTTTTCAAAATTTTTCCAAGGTGCAGGGCTCACACGCCCGTGTGGTCCAAGGGACACGCCCGTGTGACCCTGGGACACGTCTATGCTAGAGGCCGTGTTTGACCCCGTGTAACTCTCTGACTTGCACACACGACCATGGCACAGGCCCGTGCGCTAGGCCGTGTGGTTAATTAATTCAATTTGAAATTAGGTGCAGGTTTCACACGGCCAAGACACACGCCTGTGTTTTAGGTTGTGTGACATACACGAATGAGTCACATGCGCATGTCTCTGCCCGTGTGCCCAATTTTGAGCATTTTGTTTCTTAAAATTAAGGTATGGGAGACACACAGCCTAACCACATGCCCATGTTACCAGGCCGTGTGTCACACACGGTCTAGACACATGCCCGTGCAGACAAGATGAAGCCATTTCTAGCTCTATTTCTCACCCAAATTTCACCCAAGACCTGCACTTGAAACACACATCCAATACGAACCAATCCAAGCATTCAACTTAAGAAAATTTCATCATTCAACAAGGCATATCATTACAAGCATACATGATCACAACCTTACCTTAATTTAACTTAGGCATTCACAACATTGATCACATATTCTTAACATAAAACATGTGTAAATATATATCATAATAATCTATTTAGTCATACCAAAATGAACCATTACTAGCCATTCCGATGGCTAGGTTACAAAATAACATTTCAAGCCACTGTTGGCCAAGTTGTCCTATACATGCCATTATACCAAAATGATTTTACTAAGTATACCCAAAAGGACTAGTTGATAGTGTGATGATGCTCCAACGGTCTCCAACCTTCGCGAGCTTTCGAGCACTAGAAAACAAGGGAAAAATAAACGAAGTAAGCATTACTTGCTTAGTAAGTTCGTATAACAAAAACTAAACTTACCAATCCTATTTATCAAATCTAAGCATACAATAACAAGTTTTCCATCCATTTGGATAAATTTCCTAAACACATGTATCCAATCAAACATGTTAGTCACAAAGTTTACATATACATCAAGTAAGAATAGATAAGCTCATCATGCAATACACTTTCAAGACATTATCATTTCATCTCATAATTTTCATACCATGTCAAGAGTTTTATGTCTGTTGAATCATTGAATTCCGATGGAGGCTCAAGTAGTACACTCAAAGTGTACGATTCAATAATCTGTCAATTTCTTATTCTAGGGTACCCTTTAGGGCATTTAACCAAGAAACACTCACTCGAGCCACATATCGTATAATAGGATTACCAGTCCAGGCTAAATCCTTTATGTAACGTAAGCTCAGAGGAGCTCGATTAGGATTACTAGTCCGGGCTAAACCCTAACCATAATGTATGCTAGAGAGGTATTATATCGAGATTACCCGTTCAGGCTAAATCCTTAGTTTGGATTACTTGTTCGAGCTAAGTCCTGTTCGCAACAAATGCAGAACCTTATTAGTTTCAGGAAGCACATATAATCATCACAATTCAATATTCAATCGGGACTTAACCCCTTTATCACCATTTCAAGCATGTATCAAATTTTCCATCATAGCATACAATGTACATAGATATAAGCCACATTCCATACAACACAACATTCAATTTAACATATTTACATGCGGATTAAGTTACACGAACTTACCTTGACACTTGTTCGCGTAAAAAGTCTACTAATCCGTAACCTTTTCTTTTTCTCGATCTAACCTCGAATTAGTGTTGTCTGGATCTATATAATTGAATTTAACCATCAATTTCACAGATTTCATATTTGAATGGACTCAATTTGCATCTTAGGTAAAATTACTATTTTGCCCTTAACTTTTCTATAAATTTTGATTGTCCTTATGCTCGTAAAATGAAACTTGTGCAAATTACTCCCTATTCCAAGCCTAACCAAGGCCGCATTACAAATTTTACAGCACATTTATTCATAAAATTTTAGAATTTTTTATCAAATTTTACAACTTTTCATTTTAGTCCGTAAGTCATGTTTTCATCAAAAATCGCTTTGCAAAAGTTGTTTATCTATCAATAATCTTTCATTTTCTACCATAAATTTATAATTTTCAAATATAAATCCATGACCCATGTTCATACCTTGATAGCTTTTCAAATTAATCCCTCAAATAAAGAGATTAAGTTATCCCTATTTTAAAAATACCAAAATTACAAAAAACAGGACAAGAGAACTTACCCAATTAGGCCTTGAAAGTTTCTTTCTTCTTTCCTAAGGTTTCCATGTGCTTTAGGTTGAAGATGACATAAAATAAGATGATTTCTTTTATCATGTTTTTAATTAATTAAGTATTTTTATATTTCCAATTTAGTCGTTGCCTTTTTTCTATATTTCCATGGATGAGTCATCAAGAAAAATCTAGATACTTTTCTTAATGGTCTAATGACCATATAAGGACCTCTGGTTTTTAATTCCATAGCTATTTGATCCTTATAACTACTAGAATTCAACTTTCGCATTTTATGCGATTTAGTTCTTCTCGTAATTAAACACTTAATCGATAAAATTTTCATATCAACTTTTTCACACGACATGCTTATTATAATATGGATCGTATAATGAAATAAAAATAAATCATATTTTAGATCGAATTTGTGGTCTCGAAACCACTGTTCCGATTTCACTAAAAATGGGCTGTTACATACTAGCTCTTCGAAGTGACATCGTGTAAATGGAATACAAGATCTTCGGAGCGATACCTTGGAAGAGGTTTACTTTCTCTTAGGGATAAAAAGTCCATGGTTAGCCATGTCATGATATAATGGTGAACATGTACGCCTTATGGTGAATTGAAGTTCGCTAGGACGATAAACAGGGAATTCTGTCAGTGCATAAAAAAAGAAGTCATTGTATGACTTGTGCCGTGAGCAATCTAACATAGTGATCATGACATGTCTGGGAATGCTGACAAGCATGCTAATAAGGGGTTTAGCCAATATACTAAGATAAGATGAATATATGAATACGCTTTGAGCAAGGTTATAAAGGGTTAAAGTGGTATTTTTCTTTTGGGTATTCTTGAGTAAGAGTCTGCTAGAGGGGACGGACAAGCCAATCAAGGTTAAGAGGAAGCAAAATGGTTCCCATGTTCTAGTTCTAAGGGTTTATTTGTAAAGAGATCGCCAAAAAAGTGGGAAGTCTGAAAATGACTATCTTAGAGGGAATGTTTGCTAGTGATTGACTGATTGATAAAGTCCGGCAAGGATTAATAAAGAAAGAGATCATCTGTCAGGACTATCTAGTGTTGGGAAGTCTACTGAAGACTACCTAATGTAGAAGTCCACCAATAATCTAAGGATGGGATAGCTTGCTGGGGGCAAGCGATTGTTGGGAATATCTTGTTGGATGATCTGTAGTGGGAAAGTCCTATGAGACTATCTTGCAAGTGTGAGTCTGCAAAGAAATGAGTGCTTATCTGTTAGCCAAAACTCATATTGAAGGCTGCAAATGAGGATATTAGTAAATTAGTCATTATTGAGTTTAGTGTGGAATGAAGGGATTAAAGTAAGAATTTGTAGTTGTGACAAGATATCTACAGGTCCTCAAATAGTGGTCGCCAATCTACATATTCACGTATATGGTTATTTTTGATGAGTCATACCATGAAGGTAAAATGGAAGTCTAAGATGAAGTTAGACAAGGTCAAGTTTCAGAAAAATGTTGTCAATAAGAGTAAAATTGCAACTAAATAAGCTCGATATGTCCGCCAATGATTCATTCAAGGAGAACATATGGGCGTCATCTACATCAGTGAACTGCGAAAACTTACAAGAAATTCAGGGAGTTTACTTACGCGCATTAAAATATTTATACTTACGAAATGTTGAGTTATTCATTTTTAATTAATGGTAATGAATCTCACTAAGTTCATTTGAACTTATGAGTGGTTTCATTTTTCGTAGGATCAAAGACTAACAGAGCTGTTATAGGTAGGGAGCAAGCTAGACACCGCCAAGTTCACACAAAGGGCGTAGTATTCGTTTGACGTATATAAAAGGGCATCCTCAGAGGTCACTCTTTGAGGGTTGATTAAGTGTAATTATAATGAAGTCTTAAGTTTTAAGTCAATGTAAATAATTGTTGATGTTCAATAAGGCGATTGATCTTAAGAACCTTAGAACTTGTAGAAAATTTATTTGTAGTCATGTTTTGAAACTTGTTGTTAATTAAAGATATTAGAGTAAAGTTATGTGGTAAATATGGATTAATCATGGCGTACCAAGTTAGAGTTTTGTTAAGTAACTCAGGTTCATTGTGACACTTGGTACTCGAACCCAATGATCGGGTCGGGTATAGGGTGTTACAAATCAAATCTGCCATTATTATTCTATATCGACCCTCAGGCTCATTCAACCAATTCATATGATCTTTCATATGCTATCGATAAATATATATCATAAATACGTACCTTTAATACAATTTCATAATGTTGAATTCTTTTTCAAATATCAATTAACTAATTTGCGATTTATATTTCCTATCAACATAACTCATATTTAAAGTCCGATACATGGAATAGACAACCTGCATCTAAATCTGGCACTGTAGTGCATCATTGGATATATCAAAGAAAAGCTACTGGTACACATAGTGCATCATCAGGCAAGCTGAAGCAATTATACTGACACACGAGGTGCATTACCGAACGAACTGAAGCAATTATACTGGTACACATGGTGCATCATTGAATAAATTGAAGCAATTATACTAACACACGAGATGCATCGTTAGACGAACCGCAACAATTGTATTGGCACACTATCACACCCCAAATTTTTGAATCTGTATTATGGCGGTTGATCGGATGAATTTAGTAAGGAACTTGTAAATGAACCCATCTAATTAGCAAGATTAGATTGGTTTTATTTAGGCGCATCCTTTAGCGAACTGTTTGGTTGTGTTTTGCCATTTTGAGGACTCCCATTCCGCAATTGACGAGCTCTCCTATGTGCGAACACGTTAGTGGCGGGTTCAATTGTTGTGAAGTTAATCTTTCGATTATTAACCCCTGGTAGGTAGGACAGGTACCAGTTACCTGTCAAACCTTAGGCAAGGAATGTGCCACTGTGCATGACACCTGGAGTGTCTTGATGGTTGTATTTAATTAGTAGAATTTGGTATGGATATAATATGATTAGGGATCCTGCTTAGAGTGGGAAGAGCTTAGTTTGATATTAAAAAAATAGAGGTATTATAAGATGAAAGATTTTAATGTTCCTTTTCTCAGTTATTTTTTGTTATCTCTGAAGAAAATTAGAAGTGCTCTTTGTTGCTTGAAGGAAGAACATACGAATTTAACCTATTTATAAATTGCCTTTAGAGCCAATTTCTGGTAATTTCTTAAGTCTTCCTTTAGTTCAAATATTAGGAAATGAAAGAGTAATTGAAATTATATATAAGTTTTCATTGGAAGTTTTGGAAGAAAAGAAACTTTCTTTTGGTTAAATTGTTGCATGTTTTCTATTCTTAATTTACGTAACAACCTTAGTTATTTTTGTATTTACTAGAGATGTTTTATTGTATTAATCCAAAGAGGTGGGAGAAAACTCTAGTAAGAAGGGAAAAGAACGGGTTGAGTAGATAAAGCTTTTCTAGAAATTTCGAGTGAGTTCCTTTCACTTTTGTTTTTGATAAATAACAAACTAGCTTAAAGTTAGTTATACCTTTAGAACTTGTATATGCATTTTTGTGATTACAAACTGCAAATACGAAACTTAAATAAATGTGCATAAATAATTGAAATGGATACTCATTCCTTGGTGCATAAGCTCAATATTCAGAATGGTGGAAAGAGGGGTAATGAAGGCATATTGAAGTGTGGTTGTCATGGGAAAAGTAAATAGAGAATATGATATGTTATACATTTTGCCTTAGGTAGAACATGTGAATGCAAACCGAGATTGATGAAGGACCCCGACCTTGCAGAGGAACACACATGTCTTAAAAGTAATAAGGAGGAGGATTTGCAAAGGTTCGGATGGAACACTAGCTTTACGGAGCAATATCGTGGAAATGGAACATTAACTCTTTGGAGCGTTCAAAGGATCTAAAGCTAGCACAGGGAAGGGTGTATAAATGTCTGTAAGAGTACCGCATGTGAACTGTACTTGAATGTATCAACACCTAATACTGAACTATGCATATTTGAATTGTACTTAGAATGCGGATAGTATTCTCCAATGCATAAAACTTAGTCATAATATGTGATAGCTTGTGAATTGTATTTAGATGCAGTTACTATCCACCAAGGAACCATACTTAGTTGTGACTTGTATTTGCATGTGAATTGTATTATATGCAGGTTTGTTTGGTTTATTGCGACCTTTTACGCCTAAGATGTCTGGAGATTCCTATGATTTTTAGAAACCTCGGTTGGAAGGTTATTGTTTATTTTTGAAACTCACTAAGTTCTTTTTGAACTTACCTAGCTTCCTTTAGCCCTTTTCAGGTATTTTAGGGCATTGTGGTTTCTTGAAGGGACTTATCCAGACAGCAGATTCACTAATGAGTCAGCCTTTTGTTTATTTTTGTAACATGACTATATCGGGGTGGCTTGTTGTTCCTAGCCTCTTTTGGTTCAATATTGTATTTAGTAAATTTGGTTGGACCCAAATACAATACTTTGTATGGGCTGATTTTTAGTGATACTTCACAAATTATTCAAACTTCTATATTGTGTATGATTTGGCGCACTCTTTTTTACATATTTGAGGTGTGACATGGTACAGTTACATGCCAAGTGGCTTTAAGATCTAGTTTGTTCTTATATATTGAATGGCTTAATCAGTTGATAAGCTATAAAAGTAACATATTTTATTCCCATTCTTAATACGTTTTGGGATGATTAATGATTAAATTAGTGAATTTGATACTCCTAATCCTTTGAATTCATGTTTCGATACTTAGGAGGGCATTTGGGAGTAGAAGGAGTGAAGAATGAGCTAAAATTAGACGAATAGAGCTATTTCCAAGATCCATACGGTCTGGGCATTTCCACACGAGCTGACCACACGCCCATGTGCCAGCCTGTGGTGATATCTCACCCTGCTTCCTAAATATGCAGAAAAATCCAATTTTTAGGCTTTCTGAGCATTCTAAACTCTATAAATACCAATTAGAAGAAGTCCTAAGGGGGTACTCAGAGAAGGTTGAAGAGAACACTCGAAGAAGGCCATCAGAATCAACTCGGAAGTGGATCTCCTTCAAGATCGAATATCTCCATTTAATTTCCTTTAAAGTTTTATTGAGTTTTTTTATGTCTTGTTGTTATCTTAAATTTGAGACGTTTCTATTCAGGAGTATAAACTAAATTCCCTAGATACTAGGGAAGATGAAACCTATAATGAATCTTATTATTTGATTTCTGATTTACGCGATAAATACTTGATTCTTGTTTTTAATTATGACTGCTTATTTCTTGTTTTAATATTTCAGAGATATTAATGCAAGTTTAATGTGCTTATTTCAGTGGAGCAAAAGTCCTTATTTAAGAGTAGATCTAACATAATTGAGTGGAGTTGCATGCAATCCTAGAAATAGGATGACATAAATCTACCAGATTAGAGTCAAATCTAATAGGGGAACCCATAGATCAAGTTAATGCGATGATAGGGGTTTTAATTAGAAAGAGATTACAATTAATCAACCTAGAGTCAGTTGTTCTTACTCTCAAAAGAGTTATTAACATAATTGAGGCATTTATATGGATCAAGACGCAAGTGAATAAATCGTTTAATTCTAATTCAAAATAATAGGTGAAGTCCTGGGGGATTCTTTCGTAAGTATTCTCTTTCTCATTGATTGTTTTCGATTATTTTCCCATTTCATTCTCTGTTACATTCGTAGTTAAATTAGATTAGTAAATTTAAATTAAAAACAATCACTTCAATTTATCGGCTAAATAATAGAAAAACGGTAATTACTAGTATTTTTAGTCCTCGTGTATACGATATTCCCTACTCACAGTACCTACACTATTGTTCGATAGGTGCGCTTGCCTTTGTCGTAATTATAGTTAGTTTAGTGACCATCAAGTTTTTGGCGCCATTGTCGGGGATTAAAATATTAGGAACACTTATTTTTTTATTAATTTAGCCATTTTTATTTTTATTATATTCTTATTCTTATTTTTAGTTTTAATTTTTTTTCTAATTTTTCTTTTATTTGCTTCTGGCAGGTTCCTTTAGTTTATGACTAGAAGAAACCCGTCAGGAACATTACTATTTGATAGTGAAATTGAAAGTACAGCTCGTACAAATCTTAGAGAAGCAAGGCTGAGTCGACAGAGTATAGTAAACGAGCAAGAGTATAGTGATGGGTGATAATCAGAATAATCAGCTACCTCCTGCAGTTGCTGCAAATCCAGATCCTGTTCATTATACTATATACGATTATGCCAAGTCCACTGTAACTGGGACTGAATTGAGTATTGTGAGACCCATTATTACTGCAGATAATTTCGAATAGAAGCCGAACACTATTCAAATGGTACAATAATTTTTTCAGTTTGATGGTTTGCAAGACGAAGATTCAAATACTCATTTGGCTAATTTTCTGGAAGTTTGTGATACGTTCAAGATAAACGGCATTTCTGACTACACCATTCACCTACGGTCGTTCCTTTTCTTGTTGAGGAACAAAGCTAAATAGTTTTTGAATTCTTTACCTCAAGGTTCTATCACTACATGAGATCAAATGACCGAAAAATTCCTACTGAAGTACTTCCCACCGGCTAAGACAACCAAGTTAAGGAATGATATCTCTTCCTTTGTTCAAATTGACTTAGAGACCCTATATGATGCATGAGAGAGGTATAAGGACTTATTGAGAAGGTGCCATTACCATGGGTTACCTTTATGGCTATAGGTTCAAACCTTCTACAATGGTTTGAATCCCTTAACTAGATAGTTGATCAACGTAGCAGCCGATGGTACATTGAATAATAAAACACTCGAAGTGGCTTATGAGTTCACAGAGGAGATGACATTGAATAATTGTCGGTGGCAAGTCATGAGGACAAAGCTGATGAAAGCAGCCGGTGTTTTTAACTTAGATGCAGTCACATGTTATTGAATCAGGTAGAACTAAACTAATGGTTTATATGTTTCTATACAAGTACATTCGGTGATGCAATGCGATACGAATAGAGGAGGAATGAATAATCCAGAATGTCTACCCTATGGTCCTAGTACAGAGAACGAACAAATAAATTATATGAGTAATAATTCTAGGCCTCAAAATAACTCTTACAGTAACACACTATAATGCAGGTTGGAGGAACCATCCTAATTTTTCTTGGGGCGGTAAAGGAAATCAGAGAGCACAACCCCTCCAGGCTTCTAACAATCACCTTACCAGTAAGCGAAAAGGTCGAATCTCAAGGACATGTTGACGAAGTTTATCTCAGTGTCAGAAACCCGCTTTCAAAACACTGAAGCAACACTTAAAAATCAGCAAGCGTCAATTCAAGGGCTCGAGAACCAAATAGGCCAACTTGCTAAGTTAATCTCAGAACGACCACAAGGTAGTTTGCCTAGCAATACTGAAACTAACCCAAGAGAGTGGCTTTATAGAATTACTGTTTGAGATGAAGAAGAGTTAGTTGAATATGAATCAAAATTGAGGCAAGAAAGTGTGGTAAGTAACAGTAAGGTCGAGGTAAGCCAAAATGAACAAAAACTGGTCGATAAGGAATATAAACCTGAAGTACCATATCCTAACGTGACGAAGAAAGACTACACAGACGAAAAATTTGGTAAATTTCTTAAACTTCTAAAAAAATTACATATTAGCTTACCTTTTATTGAAGTTCTTTCGCAGATTCCCAATGCTGTGAAATTTTTAAATGAGCTTTTGGCGAACAAGAGAAAGTTAGATAATTCGTTGCATATGGAGCTAAATGCAGTTTGCTCAGCCATTTTTCAAAATAAACAACCCAGTAACTTGAAAGATCCAAGGAGCTTTACTATTCCTTGTTTAATTGGTAGTTTGAATATTAATAATGGTTTGGCTGATTTAAGGGCTAGTATTATTGTCATGCCCTATAAAATGTTTAACTAATTAGGTCTTGGGAAACCCAAACAGGCTAGGATAAGTATTCAACTAGCAGATAGAAGCATTAGATTTCCTAGGGGTATTATTGAAGATATTCTTGTAAAAATTGATAAATTCATATTTTTAGTTGATTTTATTGTTTTAGACATGGATGAAGATAGTGATGTACCTTTGATTCTAGGTCGGCCCTTTTTAGCAATTGCTAGAACTATTATTGATGTTGGTATAGGTGAATTAGTACTTCGTGTAGGTAAAGAAATGATTACTCTCTAAGCTCCTGATTCGGTTAAGACATCTAGTGATCGAGATGATTTTTCAAGTTTTGTTAATATTAGTAACCATGTGGCTCAACATTCTCTGCAGGAAACACCTTGGAAAAACACAATGGAGCCACGCTCCAGTCCATGCGACAAAAATAGAAGAATGACTCATGAAGAACGAATGTTATAGATCAATGAACTAGATGAATGATGGACACATGTCAAGGAGAAACTGAGAATACATGATGCAGAACCAAAGCGATGTCATGATGAGCAGGTGGATGGAACAAACTAATTTAAGGTTGAGGGACAAGGTACTGTTAAATAAAATGGATCCTCGAATTGCCACTTTGAAGCTTGATGCAAACGGATCAAATCCTTTTACGGTACTGAATGTCTTTCTGTACGGTACAGTCGAGGTAACTCATTCTGAATTCGACCCACTTAAGGTAAATAGTACTTGACTCAAACCTTATTTTGATAATAGAATTGATAACGAGAAAGAGGAGTTTTGACTTTGAAAACCACCGCGATCGTGCGAGTACTAGGTAAGTCGAGCTTAGAATTTAAATAAGCGCTTTTCAGGAGGTAACCCGAGTGTTAACTTTGCTAATTTTCTTAATTTGATTTCATGTTATTTTCAAATTAATTAATTTTCAAAAAAAAAAAAATTGACTTACACGGCCTGGACACACTGGTGTGTCCTAGGCCATGTGCACTAAAATGGGTTCGACAGTGAGTTACACGGCCTGGTGACATGGTCGTGTGCCCTACACGGCTTGGGCACATGGGTGTGTCCTTGGCCGTGTGGATCCTGGGACTTAATTTCTCAAAAATTCGATGGAGGCACGGCTTAAAATATTCCACTGCTTAGACATACGGGCATGTCCTAGGTCGTGTGAAACCTGGAGGTAGTTTTTCATTTTTAAATCAAGTCAGAGAGTTACATGGGTAAGGCACACGGTCGTACGCAAGACACGGTCGAGCAACATGGGTGTATGGGCTTTCACACGGGCGTGGGAGAACCGAAGGAGGTTGCATATGGCTATGCGAAATGGTCATGTGTGCCACACAACCTGGACACATGGGTTTGTTCAAGGGTGTGTGAAGACTTGGCCCATATTTTTAAAATGCACATGGGCTTAGAAGGAACCACAAAGGTGTGTGACACGACCGTGTCCCCCTTAAAACCCTAACCCATTTTCTTTTCATTTGTTTTGTCTTCTTTTTCAACTACCCTTACCCTTAGCCGCTGCTCCCACTTTCTTCCCCTACTCTGACCGCCGTTCCTTCCCTGTCATCCCAGCCCCGAACGAAATCCCTCATTCTCCCTATCTCCATATCTCCTTCTCAGGGTCGGTGACTCGTGACACCGGCGCTTCTGATGATGAGGACCATTAAGTTTATTTGTTTATTTTTATTTTCTTAGACTTATTTCGTTTTTATCTTTTGAACTATATTTTTATTTTTTATGGTTGTTTCTACTTGAGTTAGTAACCCCTTAATATTCTTCACTATTTGTGTTTATTTTCTTATTAGTTTGCTCAGAATCATGCACTATATCTAGATTTGTCTACAATTCCGCTTTTCAACATTTTGACAATTTCATCTAAGATTCAGGGAAGTTTCAGTTTTCTCCCTCTCTTATGATATTTTGTTTATATTGTGATTATATATGTTTGTACATTAAGAACAATGTACATCTTAAGTGTTGGGAGGTTATTTATGCAATTATTAGAAAATCCCTGAATTATGTTTTGTATTTAAGTAATTTTCTCATACTTCTATTAGAATGAATTTTTATCGATTTGTGATTTTGATTTATATGTTTTGGATTAAATTCATAGATATTTGTGTATTGGTTGTTCTAAAATTTAAGACATGAGAGAATCAAGTATGATAAGTTTATTTTCAAAATAAAAAATTTTAAGTTGTTTCCCTGAATTGAGTATTACCTTGAAGTTTTAAATTTACAAGTTTGACATCAAAAACCATAATTTTTTGTGAGATTTTGAGCCTTTAGAGTATACATTTTTCTTACTCATTTTTATTATTGGTTATGAGTGTGTCAATTTGATTTTTTATTCTAAAACTTGCTTCGATTATGCATATCGAGACCACACCTTTGATTTGATATGCTGAGATGATAAAGGCACTTAGGTTTTACCCCACTTATCCCATAAAAAGCCTATCTACATAATTAACCCAGTGAACCCCGTTGAGCCTAACACACTGTTTCTTGATTTACCCATTAAGGTTAACCCATAACTCATTTTTTTTCGTTGAAACTTTTTCCCGTTTTATTGACTCCCTTTTTGTCGAGATTTGATTTGGTTAGTTGCGTAATTATGCTCTTTTGTTTGATTTATTTCTCCTTGTTCTAAAAAAAAATAGAAAATAAAAAGAAAAGGAAATCGAAAAATATAATAAAAAATATTGATTATTATTTCGTTCTATGTTGATTGAGCTTAAACAGTTAAATTCATATTTTTAGAAGCTCGTTTTTATTCTTGAATAGTTTTCGATTGATGTAATTGTTTTTAATTCAACAGTTGTTTCATTTTTCTAGTTTGGTAGTTTTTCAATTCAATCTTGATTATAACCAAATTTTCTGGCCTTTCTCCACACCCTTAACCTAATCCCCATTACAACCTTTTAAAGACCTTTTGATTTGTGTATCATCTCATTTTATGGTGGTGGAGATTTGATTTTCATGCAAGCTTATGGTAATGACTTGTCATGTTTGACTATTGAGTGCTTATTCTGGAACCTTAAACACTTTGAGTGATTTGAGTGAGTCTTTAGTGAGGATGTTGACTCTTGTCGATTTTGAGTTAAAGGTAACTACTTAAATAAGGGGAGACACCTATGTTTTTTTATTCAAAAAGGTTAGCTTGGATTGTTTAAGACTTTAGTGCTCTTTTGGTTGAATTTTCAATGCATGACTATTTGTGAATTATTTTGAGACATTATTGATGGGAATTACAAGTTGAGAAATATTAATTTTAATGTGAGTTAAGGATTTTGCTTGAGGACAAGCAAATGCTTAAGTGTGAGGATATTTGATAAGATGTAAAAGTAACATATTTTAATCCCATTCTTAATGCGCTTTTGGATGATTAATGATGAAAATTAGTGAATTTGATACTCCTAATCCTTTAAATTCATGTTTCTATACTTAAGAGAGCATTTGGGAGTGAAAGGAGTACAAAACAAGTCGAAATAAGACGAATAGAGCTGTTTCTTGGATCTATATGTCCTGGGCATTTCCACACGGGCTGGCCACACGCCCATGTGCCAGCCCGTGTCAATATCACACCTTGCTTTCCAAATACACGGAAAAACCCAAATTTTAGGATTTTTGAGCATTCTAAAGTCTATAAATACCAATTAGAAGAAGACCTAAGAGGACACTTAAAGAAGATTGAAGAGAACACTTGAAGAATACCATCGGAATCAACTCAAAAGTAGATCTCCTTCAAGATCAAAGATCTCTATTTAATTTCCTTTGAAGTTTTATTGAGTTTCTTTATGTCTTGTTGTTATTCTATAATGATTAAACTTTTACAATTTTATCCCTAGGCCCTAATTCACCATAATTTTGGCTAAATTGATTATCCAAATTTCAGTTCATCAATACTTTAAATCCGTAAATATTCTTATTAAATATTTATGGACTCGATTTATGAGAATAGGGTTCGCAATCGTAAAATTTTGACACCACTGAATTTCAGGTAGTTATAGAATCAATTAAGATTATTATTCGAGAGGTAAATGAACTAAGAAATAAATGATTTCCTATAATGAAAATGCTAACATCATAATATTGAGGAGGCAACATAGGAAAGTGAAGAGATAATGAGACAAAAATATTTGTAGCTATTCGATATCTGGTAAGTTTCGCAGACGAATTTTTATTTTAAGGGGGGAGAATATAACATCCCTGACAATCCCTAAGAAGTGAACAGTGTCAATTCGGGTTAAAACGTGTTTGAAATTTTTGGAGTAGACAAAATAGAACTATTAATATTAGTGGTGAAGGTAATTGGGTATTATAGGAAGGTAAAAAGTCTTTTGAATTGAAGAAAAATTAATTTAAGGAATGTTTTAAATTGTAAAAGTGTGCGAAGTGTTAGGCTGTAGTGTAAATATTAGAATTAAGAAAAGGACAAATTTGATGCTTTAGGAGAAAGAGGAAGGAACTGAAGTGTAATTTAACCATGAGAGTAAAAAAAAATAGTGGATAGGAATGTGAAGATAGTAAAGCCACGCGTGGCATGAAAATAAGATTTTGGTAAAAAAACAGGTGAAAAGATGATGTAGAAAAAGTGGGAATAAAAAAAAGGTCATCATCATCATCCTCCATAGCTTCTCCACACCTCACTCTTTCTTTACTAACAAATTTTTTTATTTTATTTCATTTTAATCCTTTAATTTTCAACTTATTCCAATATTTAAAGCCCTAAATTTCACCATAGATTTTAGTAAAAATACAATAAAAACTTCATGGAATGATTAGTTTTTGGTGAAGATAGTAAGAGTACATATTAGAAGTGAAGAAAAATTAAGGATTTGAGTAAGGTAAGGACGATAATATTTTTTTGAGAGATTTCATATTTATTTCATTTAATGTGGATGGAAGTGATATGTGAGTATGGTATTGATGTGAAAATGTTTTGTATGTTTATTTGTAATGAAGAGAAGAAGAAGAAGAGAAGTAAAGAACAAATTGGGGATAAAGGCAAATGTGTAGCCAATGAGTAAAGAAGGAAGAAAATGATTATTGATGCATTTTTTTTGTAAGTATATCAATAATCTTACTTTGTATAATTTAAACCTTAAATGAAAATTTGATAATTTATTTTGGTAATACTCGTAGGATACATTAATACTTGAATGTTTATTTGAAAGTGATGTGTATTTATATGGTGAATTGAAAATGTGTGTGTGTGATGAATTTGTTAAATAAGGACTAAATTGTAATGAGTGAAAACTTTAAATTGGTGAAATAAATAGTGATATGAAATATTTAAGTGAGATGTTAGATGATGATGAAATAAAGTTGAGTGGGAGTTATGATAGTTGATTTTATATGGAAAATGATTAAATTGTAAAAAGAGTAAATTTAGAACTATTTTTAATTGTTGAGTGAATATAGTGAAATTGTGTACGTTACATGCCCATGTAGACAAAATGAGAACTAGTAGGATCTAAATGGCATGCCATTAGGACAGTGACTAAGCGAGTAAGTGATAATGGCATTACTGTGCAATTGAAAACGACACTATGGTACAAGTGTAGTGGCAATTTGATGCAAAGTGATATCTGCACGTCTGTGTGAAGAGTAATGGCACTTTGGTGCATCTTATCAAAATTTATGTATATTCTATTGTGTTCTATTAAGTCTACATTTTGGAAATAGCAATATAAGGTAAGTGAATGTAAATGTGACAATGGTAAGTAATGTATATCTCGTGGAATTAATGTTTTAATATAGTTATTATAGAAACAAAAATATCTGTAGGGCAATTGAAAGTAATGATAATAAAATATGTATATGTTTGTATAAGAAATTAGTTTTAATTGCATAGTATAATTCTTGATATGTTTACTAAGCTCTCGTAAACTTAATGCATTTCTTTTAAATGCATAGGTGAAAATCATTTTGAAGTTAGAAGGTGAAGATCGTCTTCAACTCATCTTATCACATCTCAAGCTTTGGAGGATGTATGAATTAAAATTTTGGGCTTTAGTTTTGGCTGCACATAAGATTTCATTGAGAATTATATATATATCTAAAGGATGAAATTGTTGGATATGGAATCTTTATTGTAAACTTTACACTTTGGTCATGTTTGGAGTTGTTTAATGTTGAAATGGGCAGTGTTTAAAGTTGGTAATTGATATATATGAATGTATTATTGGATTGTAAGATGCATGGCATATGGAAGTGGTTTTAAGTGTTAGGGAGTAAAAAAAGTGCAGGTTTTAAGGTTTTCAAGATTGACATTGCGATGTCGGGTTGTTGAAGTTGCAACAAGCCAAGTCAAAGAGTCATGTCACAACGTGAAACCTCTCGAGGTCGTGACGAGCTCCTGATTATTTGAACAATCAACCTTTGGTCTCGGTTCGACCTTTGGCCACTTAAAAAGCTTTCGTAAGCTTGTGTAGATCTCAAAATAGTTCATAAATCTTATTTGCAATGTATTTTGGGATTGATAACTTGAATAAAATGCTTAATTGACTTTTGAGAGATTGTAGTTGCTTTGGCAACTTCACCATGTGGGAGACCCTGAGGTTGCGACGAGCTCCTGATTATTTGAACAATCAACCTTTGGTCTCGGTTCGACCTTTGGCCACTTAAAAAGCTTTCGTAAGCTTGTGTAGATCTCAAAATAGTTCATAAATCTTATTTGCAATGTATTTTGGGATTGATAACTTGAATAAAATGCTTAATTGACTTTTGAGAGATTGTAGTTGCTTTGGCAACGAATGTGACATCTCGATACCTTGACCTAGCGATTAGGTCGGGTAAAGGGTGTTACATGAAAGATGACCCATGCACAACAAGATGGTGGTACGTTTGATCAACCCTTAGTAGCATCAAGATAGTGGGAATTTTGGTTGAACCTTAGTAACATCAAGATGGCGGGGAGATTCACTTAAAAATTTAAAGGTTCAAGATGGTGGTAAGATTTCCACTTCAAAGCATCAAGATGGAGGGAAGGTTTGTTCAACATTACAAAGGTTCAAGTTTACTAAAGATCAAGTGTTGATGGGCTTAGATCAACGTCAATAATCCGAATAAATTGAGCTTGGAATGCCTTCCATGCCGGCCGAAACATTACAACCATTATGTCCCTTTTGGTAGATTTGCAACCTGAACTTCTAGGACGTTTCTTGGCACATTCCTGACAGTTTTTAGGTTCAATCCAATAAATATGTAAATTTAAAGCTTTCAATTCCCTTCAAAATGATATATTATGGGAACAAAATAGAGTTCTATGGCTCAAGATATGACCAAACTATTGAAGCAATGTAAGTTGAAAGTCAAATCCGTAAAACTTGCAATTAGACTAGAGCGAGGATGAAGCTAAATTACTAGACTTATTGCGAAGCATGTTGGGAACTCCAAAGAGACTTGAAGGTTTTTAGATAAAGTCTTTTACTTCATTTGATGTATTAAATCCACTTTAATTTTGAGAACTTTGTCGAATTATACTTCATGTTCAAGTTTGGTACGAATCAAAAATTTTTCTTCACATATAATCTTGGAAATGTTACATGAGTGAGTCATCAATTACAAAGTAAATCCCAAATAGAATTAACTTATAAAAAATACTTTGCATGAATAGATTATAATATGAAAAATAATCTTTCAAGTAATAGTTTTTTTTTTTTGGGTTAAGTTTGACTAAACTTGGTGATAAAACCAAGTTGCCTATGTACCCTCAAGTTTAAGGATCAAGCCATAATGTAGTTCAATATATTTTTTTTCACCCTAACTTTTTTGTAAATTATCCAAATAAGGATTTTTAGCTTAACAAGCTTTTTTTTTTGCTCTAACTTTTACTTTATTCATCTAATGAAAAATTTCAGCTTAACGAGCTTTTTTACCCTAACTTTTGCTTATGTCATCCTACTAAAGATTTTCTACTTAACAGGGGTTTTTTTCTCTAACTTTTGATTAAGTTTTCCAAAGAAGGATTTTTAGCTTAACGAGCTTTTTTTGTGTAGTTTAAGCTCAAAACAATAATCACATACTAGTTCCATGTATTTTGATGAGATAGACATGAAATTCCTTAAGAAACTTAATCATCTTACCTTAAGTTTTCTTAAATTCCTAACTTCTCTTTTCTCTCTTCTCAAATATGAGCTCTAGCTAACTTCACAAGAAACTTATCTTGACATGCAGTTATTCTATTGTTTTCACTAAAACTCTATGGAAGAAATTTGAGGTTTTAGCTTGAAAAAGGGTTGAAAATGGTGAAAATGGTGAAAATGACCTAAATGAAAGGAAAAGAAAGTTTGGATAAAATGGCATGAGAGAAACGTGGGAGAGTGATGATGAAGATGGATGAAAGACTTTTCTACATCTTTCTATATAGAAAAAATCTTTTTAATTTTTTTATATTTAAATTATTAATGATATTTAATTAAGAAAAATATCTAATCATCATCATGCCAAACAAGTGGTTTGTATTTACTCTCAGTGTCATGCACAACCTCATGTACTTCCTTGGTTAAATTGCTCTTCAAGTCTCTTTTCCCCCTATCCATCCATCTAATCTAAACATTTCTTATTTTTAATTTTTACACTTTTGCCCAACACTTCTCACACATTTACAATTTAGTCAATACCTCAAATTAATTTCTCTAAATTCAAAAGACCTCTTAATTTTCTATGATATCCCATTACCTTCTCCACTAATATTAGTAATTTTTATTTTATTTACTTCGAAAATTCTAACACGTGTAAAATCCAAGATGACATTGTTCTCTTCTCAAGAGGTGTTAGGGATGTTACAAATTGGTCCAAAAATTTTTTCATCTAAAAGGAGTTTTGCATCCTAGATATTAAAACGATCTTGAATTTTTATCAATAATGAATTTATGAGTGTCCTTGGTAACTCTTTTATGGAACAAAGGGACTTTGAAATATTTACCTAAATTGGTATCTTGTGTAAAGCCCAATTTATTATTGATTTGTACTACACTGGCTCTATCCACATTCTTAGGGAACAGTACACATGTTTTATGAGCATTAATTTTGCATTGAGAAAAGTAGTTGAATTGTGAGAGAGTGTGACTCGTTAAATCTTCTTGTTGCACATCTACTCTATAAAATAGAATTGAATTATCGTAAAAAAACAAATGTGAAATGGGAGGCCTATTCTTGGATAATCGTATAGACTTCCAAATTCTATTAATCACTTTCTAGTTAATTTTATGTCCAAGACTTTTCATACCTAAAATGAATAAATATGAAGAAAACAAGTCACATTGTCTAGTACCTTGTGTTGGCAAAAATTTCAATGTTAAAGAGCCATTTTAGAGGATTTTCATTGTAGAGGTAGATATATAATGCATTATAAGTCTAATCAAGTCTATTTTGATTGTTATTCACCTTGTCTTCCCTTTGTAAGTTTTCATTGTGTGAATCATATCTTGAGCTATCAAAATGTTTTCACTAATGCTTTTTTTTTACAACAAAACTAACCTGATTAGGTTTAGAGCAAGAAGGAGTGGTGTAATTTTTCTAAGCTTGTAATGCCCCAAAAATCTCTTATATTTATTTTTGTGTGTTTGTGATATAAATCTATATTTGCTTCAGTAGTTATGTGTGTTGAGGGTGTCTAAGAAGTCTTAGGTTCAAGCCTTGTCTTGAACTAAACTGTTGTTTTAATTGAATAAATCGTTGCTTTTATTCAGTAGGTTTATAGTTAAAAGTTTGTAAAAACATATCAGAATGGGCCTGCTGGTCTGGTGGATAAATGGTGTGTTAAGAACGCTAGAGGTCTTGGGTTCGAGCTGTACTTGGGTATTATTTTTGCTGCTTGTGGTGTGTAGGAGTTTAAGGTGTAGTAAAATGCTGAGTGTTTGAGGTGTGTGGGGAAGTAGTGGACGTTTATGAAGTGTTTGAGGGGTGTGGGGAAGTGTGGGAGCGAATTTAGGGATAAGTGGGAGGAAATTAAGGGGATTATAGGGGAAAATATCCAAAATCTGATCATTTTCTTTTCTTTTTGAAAAAAGAGAGAGTAAGTTTTCTCTCCATCTTCCTGACGATTTCTTTCCCCATCTCCACTGTTTTCTTTCCTTAATTCCTCCCCTTGCCGCCGAATTTTTTCTGGCTTCAATCGTTCGTTTGTGGCAACCTTCGTTTTCGTCTGTTCGGCAAGTGAAATAAGGTGGAATTGCTTTTACTCTCAACTTTCGGTTTTCTTTTCTTTTCTTTTTACTGAAAGTCTCTTGACGTTTTTCCGTTTCTTTCCCAAGCCAAACCTTTGCTGGGCTTCTTCCGCTTTTCAGATCTTTTCATTTCTACTTTCTTCATGCGCATTGTCCTCTTCGTCCTCTCGGTAAGTTTAGTCTTGAGTAAACTTTAAACTGGGATGTGGATAAGTGTTGATATGGATTATTTCGGTGATTAGGGGTTTATCGAAGGGCTATTTATCACTCGTCAACATTCTGAAGGCATGGTATTCCTGCTACTCGATTTAAGATAATGGCTTACCGCTCGAAAGTGAATACCTTGTTTCGGGATTTGGATGTATTCGATAGATTAATCGTTTAATCAAATGTAAGTTGCTGATTTTAGGTTTTGGGAGTTCTCGGGAGTTTTAGGCATAAAAATTCAAGCAGGTGTGTAACAAAAAAACTAAAAACAGTAATCGGCAAAAAGCCAAAAATGGGGTTTTTGATGCCATACAGGCGTGTGGCCGCCCGTGTGGTAGGCCGTGTAATGAAACATGGGCGTGATATCGATGAGATAGGCCGTGTACGATACAAGGGCCGTGTGGGCCACATGGGTGAACCACACAGGCGTGTGGGATTTTTGGGTCAGGCCGTGTAATCTACATAGCCAAGGCCATTTTGGGTCCTGTAGGCCACATGGGCGTGTGTGTCCACACAGGCCGACAACATGAGCTTGTGAGCCTATCTCTATTGTTTTGTTGCTAAGGCTGCATGGGTCACCCGAGATGACTGTGAACCTACTGTAGGGTCAGTAAGCTTACCTGGACCCCTAATTGATTGAAATGACTGTATGACTGATATATATATTTATATGCTAGCGAGCATGATGATATTTAATGAACTGATATCGTATGCACTGTTGCCATGATATAGCATGTCATTACTGTATGTTACATTGCATTGGGTTGGGGGTTGGTATTGTTCGGAAGAAGTGTACTGAAAGGCCTCGGGCTTAATTTACTAGCAGCTCAGCTGCAAACCACTGTTTAATGCCACATTCGGTACTTTATGGAGTGTTGGGATGGGTGGGTTGATTATACCCCCACATGGAGTGTAGGGTTGGACGGAGATGGTGTGTAGAGGCTGGCTGGGTAGGAATTTTGTGATTGTAAAGCTGTTACTGTATTGATTGCTGATACTGAAATTGGCTAAAGCCCTAACTGAATCTGAATCTAATGCTGAAAGGGCTTAAGCCCATACTGTGACTGCATTTTTTCTGCTTGTTTTATATGGAGATTACGCACTGAGTTTTTGTAAACTCACCCCTCTGATTTATCTATACAGGAAATCCCCAGGCATTGGCGGATTAGTGCGGCGGAGGACTCAGTGGTGGCCATTCTACCTTGTTTGACTCTATTTCGTACTTAATTATGATTTTAAATTTTGTTTGGGAATTTTATTGTAAATATGGCCTCTATGGTTTGTTCTTAAATTTGGGATTTTTATTAGTTATGGATTATAACTACTAGTTTTAGGAAAACTCGAGTTTTCAATAGAATTAAACGTTTTAACAAATTACTTACAAATACACAAACTGGTTTTAAAAGCTTCCACATAGAATGAACGTTTTGAAAGCTTTCGAATGATTAATTAACACAATAATAGGATTAATAAGTAATAATGAAAAGATTTTAAATGGAAAATGTTTAAAGTAAAAGTTACGGTTTTCAATTCAAGTTACAGTTTTCAAACACGTTAACATGTGACACTGTCAGATTCGACCATAATGACTAGGCCGGGTTTGGGGTGTCACATTTAGTGGTATCAAAGCCAGGTTACAAAACTTGACCGTAGATGTGGGTTTTTAAGACTTGATTTCTGAGAACTGATTTCTAAAGGTTTTTATTGAAAGTGTTGTACACCGAGTCTCCGGCGCTGATCCAGTAAGTTTTCTGAAACTGTGAATTAATTAAACTGAAACTAAAACTATTTTTGATAGTATATCCTGAAACTGCTATAGGTAGTATATACTGAGACTACTATAGATAGATTGTACTGAAAATACTTAAAATATTTTATACTGAGACTGTTGTAAAACTGATTGACATTGATTGACATTGCGATGTAAGAAGCAAAATTCACACTTCTGATATTGTTTTCATAAAATATGTGTTAATAAACATTGGAACTATAAACTGATGCATAAAACTGTTAATACATATAAAACGAAATTAGACAATAAGCACCAGAGGTACTCGCGGACAGGGTATAAGAGGCCATGGTAGAGGCTGTAGACGTGCTTGAGCTAGGTCTTCGTTATCTGGAAATCTGCCTAATTTGGATACTAGTGAGACACTGACTTCACCTGTGATTGAGACTAGATCTCATGATTGAGCGGCTGGGGACGATGCACTGTCCCAGGCCTTGCTCAGGATTTTAGAGAGGGTCGTTGGGCCCAATACTGGATTTGGAGGTCGCGGGTCGGTTACGGAATGACTCCGGTCTTACAGAGCTGAGCTTTTCAGGGGTATTACTGGAGTTGCCCCTAATGTGGCTGAGTACTAGATAGAGGCCATAGAGAGGATTATGGACGATCTGGACTGCACTCTCGAGCAGAAATTGAAGGGTGCTATATCGCACGTACGTGATGAGGCATATCAGTGGTGCCTCACTGTTAAGGAGGGTTCTCAGCTTGATCGACTGAACTGGGAGTTCTTTAAAATCGCCTTCCAAGGGAAATATGTGGGGGCTAGTTATGTGGATGCATGTAGGAGAGAGTTTCTAAATCTGACTCAGGGAGATAGATCGGTGGTCGAGTATGAGGTCAAATTTTTAAGATTGAGCCGCTATGCGCGAGGTATGGTGGCAACTGAGTATGAGTGCTGTGTTCACTTCAAGGATGGCCTCAGGGATTAATTGAAGGTTATAATAGCTCCGAAGAGGGAGATAGACTTTGCTGTACTGGTTGATAAGGCAAAGATCGCGAAGCTTTAGAACCGAGAGAGAGGTAGGAGCTAGAGGGATTCGAAGCCCTCAAGTTCTGTTCAGAGGCCTAAGAAAAAGGTCAGAGTTGGGGCTCCTATCGCTGCTACTAGACAATCGCTGTGTACTGACTGTGGTAGAGGCCATCAGGGCGAGTGTTGGAAAAGAGCTGGGGCTTGTTTGAGGTGCGGTTCATTAGAACACCGTATTAGAGAGTGTCCACGGAGGTCTGATTAGATGCAAGCTTTGGGTACTGGTACTGCACCACTACTGAGAGCAGTTCAGTAGCCACCGAGAGGCCGTTGTCAGGCTAGAGATGGTAATGGGTTGGGCCGTGGTTAGAGAGCACCGGGGAGAGGTGCTGGTCATGCTGAGGTGAGGGAGCCGACTTTAGTTTATGCTTCACATCACGAGAGGATGGAGATGCTTTGGATGTTATCACGGGTATGTTCTTTATTTATAATGTACCTTATATTGCACTAATCGATATAGGATCATCTCACTCTTATATAGCCTGTACTGTGTTCGAGAAGTTGGGTATCTTGGTTGAGAGCAATGCGAGTAAGGTGACTGTACTGAGTCTGCTGGGACAATCAGTAAGGGTAAATAAGTTGTTTAGAGACGTTTCTTTAGAGGTTCAAGGGGCTATTTTTTTGGCTGATCTGATGGAACTGCCTTTTGGAGAGTTTGATCTGATACTGGGAATAGACTAGTTGGTTAAACACCGAGTGAGATTAGATTATGCCACAAAAATGGTTGTACTGAAAACTGAGGAGGATATCGAGGTAGCCATAATTGGGGAACATTGAAACTACTTATCGAATGTGATTTCTATATTAAGGGCAGAGAAGTTGGTTCGTAAGGGATGTGAGGCGTATCTGGCCTACATTAGTGTTTCAGATTCTGGGGATTCTTCAGTTAAGGATATCAGGATGGTTAAGGACTTTTCAGATGTTTTTCCTGAAGAGCTACCCGAGTCACCTTCGAATTGTAAAGTAGAGTTCGGGATTAAGCTCCTTTCTGGAACAACTCTGGTGTCTATCGCTCCCTATAGAATGGCACCAAAGGAGCTTGTGGAGCTTAAGGTTCAGATTCAAGAGTTACCGGATCATGGGTTCATCTGCCCTAGTGTGTCTCTGCAGGGAGCACCAGTTCTGTTCATGAAAAAGAAGGACGGATCCATTCGTATATGTATTGACTACCTACAATTGAACAAGTTGGCAATCAAGAATAAGTATCCCTTACCTAGGATAGATGATCTGTTTGACAGTTCTGAGGGGCTTCAGTTTTCTCCAAGATTGACCTCTGATCAGGATATCACAGTTGAGGGTTAAGGAGACTGATGTACCCAAGACAGTATTTAGGACCCGATATGGTCATTACAAGTTCCTAGTGATGCCATTTGGACTGACGAATGCACCAGCGGCTTTCATGGATCTGATGAACCGAGTGTTCTAGCCCTATCTGGATTGGTTTGTGGTGGTATTTATTGACAACATACTGGTTTCCTCGAGGATTGAGGGTGAGCACGATGAATACCTCAGTGTGGTTCTGCAGATCTTGCGAGAGAAACAACTGTACGCCAAGTTCGATAAATGTAAGTTCTGGTTATGGGAAGTAACATTTTCGGGCCATGTGGTTTCTGCTGAGGGGATTAGGGTCGATCAAATCGAAAGATTGAGGCGGTGTTGGATTGCAAATAGCCTAAAACTATATCTGATATTCGCAATTTTCTAGGACTGACAAGGTATTATCGACTATTTGTAGAGGGTTTTTCACTAATTGTAGCACCCTTGACTAAGCTACTACGTAAGGGTGTGCTGTTTAACTAGACTGATGCCAGCAAGAGACCTTTGAAAAGCTCAAGATTGTACTAACTAAGGCCCCTATTTTAATACTGCCAGAGTTTGAAAAAGAGTTTACTGTCTATAGTGATGCATCACATGTCTGTTTGGGATGTGTGTTGATGCAAGAGGGTAAGGTGGTAGCGTATGCGTTTCGTCAGCTTAAGACTCATAAGGCGAATTACCTGACGCATGACCTAGAGTTGTCCACAGTGGTGTTTGTATTGAAAATTTGGAGCCATTACCTGTATGGTGAAAAGTGTATCATCTACATAGATTATAAGAGCCTCAAGTATCTCCTCACTCAGAAGGAGCTAAATCTTAGGCAACGTAGATGGATTGAGCTGCTTAAGGGCTATGACTGTACGATTGATTACCACCTTGGTAAGGCTAATGTGGTGGCCGACGCACTGAGCCATAAGGTTATGACTGATTTGAGGGCGATGTTTGCTTGCCTCAGTTTATTTGATGATGGAAGTTTGCTAGCTGAGCTTCAGGTTAAGCCTACATGGATTGAGCAAGTTAAGGGTAAGCAGTTGGAGGGTGAATCTTTGGGTCTTCATTTCCAACAGGTTGAGAGTGGGAAATATTGAGGACTTTGGACTAAATAGCGAAGGGGTACTTTATTTTCGTGGGAAAACCTGTGTACCGAAAGACACTGAATTGAGGCAGTCGATACTAAGAGAGGTGCATAGTAGCCCTTATGCTATGCATCCTGGCAGAAATAAGATGTACTGACACCTTGTGAGTTATACTGGTGGCCAGGACTTAAATGAGAGGTTACCGATTTTGTGGGTAAATGTCTAACTTGCCAGTAGGTTAAAGCTGAGCATCAGTTACCTTCGGGTTTGTTACAGCCAATTAAAATTCCACTTTGGAAGTGGGAGCGGGTGACTATGGACTTTGTTAGTGGGTTACCCTTTACACCCACTAAGAAGGATTCTATATGGGTCATCGTGGATCGATTGACCAAGTCCACCCATTTCATACCGGCTCGTACTGACTACTCGCTACAGAAGCTAGCTAAACTGTATGTGTCTGAAATAGTGAGACTGCATGGGGTATTGGTTTTGATCATCTCTGATAGGGATCCTCACTTCACGTCTCAATTTTGGAAAAAGCTACATGAGACTCTGGGTTCAAGGTTAGACTTCAGTACTGCTTTCTATCCTTAGACAGATGGTCAATCTGAGAGGGTGATTCAGATACTGAAGGATATGTTGAGGAGCTATGTAATTGACTTTTGAGGCAGTTGGGAGGAGTATTTTTCATTGGCAGAGTTCGCTTACAATAATAGTTACCAGTCTAGTATACAGATGGCACCATACGAGGCACTTTATGGTCGTAAGTGTCACTCTCCTTTATGCTGGACTGAGTTGGGCGAGCGACGAGTTCTAGGTCAGACTGATTCGGGATCGATTGAAAGTAGCATCCAATAGACAAAGTCTTATGTGGACTTGAAGCGACGTGAGATCGAGTATTTTATGGGAGACTCTATTTTTCTTAAGGTCTCGCCATAGAAGAAGGTACTGAGATTTGGTCGTAAGGGCAAGTTGAGCCCTAGGTTCATTGGACCCTATCGCATACTGAAACGAGCGGGACTGGTTGCCTACCAGTTAGAGCTACCTCCAGAGTTAGATCAGATTCGTGATGTTTTCCATGTCTCGATGTTGAAGTGCTACCGCTCTGATCTAACACATATTGTTCCAGTGGAGGAGATCGAGGTTAGGCCAGATCTGACTTTCGAGGAGGAGCCGATTCAGATATTAGATCGTGACATAAAGATTTTGAGGAGAAAATCCATCTCATTGGTTAAGGTTCTATGGAGTAATCATAGCTCTGAGGAGGCCATGTAGGAGCCTGAGGATGCGATGCATCAACATTATCTTTATCTGTTCTGATCAGGTAAAATTTTGAGGCTGAAATTTTCTTTTAGGGGTAGAGTTGTAACGCCCCAAAAATCTCTTATATTTATTTTTGTGTGTTTATGATATAAACCTGTATCTACTTCAGTGGTTATGTATACTGGGGGTGTTTGAGAAGTCTTAGGTTTAAGCCTTATCTTGAACTAAATTTTTGTTTTAATTGAATAAAGGCTTCCTTTTATTCAGTAGGCTTATAGTTAAAAGTTTGTAAAGACATGTCAGAATGGGCCTGCTGGTCTGGTGGCTAAGTGGTGTGTTAAAAACGCTAGACGTCTTGGGTTTGAGCTGTACTTGGGTATTATTTTTGCTGCTTGTGGCATGTAGGAGTTTGAGGTGTGGTAAAATCCTGAGTGTTTGAGGGGTGTGGGGAAGTGTGGGAGCGAATTTAAGGATAAGTGGAAGCAAATTAAGGGATTATGGGGGAAAATATCCAAAATTTGATCATTTTCTTTTCTTTTTAAAAGAAAATAGTTAGTTTTCTCTCTATCTTCCTGACAATTTCTTTCCCTATCTCTACCGTTTTCTTGCCTCAATTCCTCCCCGTGCCGCCGAATTCTGCTTCTCCTACCCCAGCCTTGGCATTTCTTTTTATTTTTTTGGCTTTAATCGTTCATTTGTGGCAAGCTTCGTTTTTGTCTATTCGGTAAGTGAAAAAAGGTGGAATTGGTTTTCCTCTCAACTTTCAGTTTCTCCTCTTTTTACTGAAAGTCTCTTGACATTTTTCCTTTTCTTTCCCTAGCCAAACCTTTGCTAGGCTTCTTCCCCTTTTCGGTTCTTTTAATTTCTACTTTCTTCCTGTACATTGTTCTCTTCATCCTCTCGGTAAGTTTTGTGTAAGCCACACAAGTGAACCACACAGGAGTGTGGGGTTTTTGGGTCAGGCCGTGTAATCCACATGGCCAAGGCCATTTTAGGTCATGTAGGCCACATGGGCGTCTGGGTCCACATGGGCCGACAACATGAGCGTGTGAGCCCATCTTTATTTTTTTGTTGCTAAGGTTGTACAGGTCAGCCGAGATGACTGTGAACCTACTGTAGGGTCGGTAAGCTTACCTGGACCCGTAATTGATCGAAATGACTGTATGACTAATATATATTTATATGTTAGCGAGCATGATGATATTTACTGAACTAATATTGTATGCACTGTTGCCATGATATAGCATGTCATTACTGTATGTTACATTGCATTGGGTTGGGGGTTGGTATTGTTCGGAAGAAGTGTACTGAATGGCCTCGGGCTTAATTTACTGGCAGCTCAACTGTAAACCACTGTTTAGTGCCGCATTCAGTACTTTTTGGAGTGTTGGGATGGGTGGGTTGATTATATCCCCACAAAGAGTGTAGGGTTGGACAGAGATGGTGTGTAGAGGCTGGCTGGGTAGGAATTTTGTGATTGTATATCTGTTACTGTATTGATTGCTGATACTGAAATGGGCTAAGGCCTTAACTGAAATTGAATCTGATACTGAAAGGGCTTAAGCCCATATTGCGATTGCATTTTGTCTGCTTGTTTTATATGGGGATTACACACTGAGTTTTTGTAAACTCACCCCTCTGATTTATCTATACAGAAAATCCCCAGGCGTGTGCAGATTGGTGCAGGGAGGACTTAGTGGTGGCCACACAACCTTGTTTGACTTTGTTTCGTACTTAATTATGATTTTAAATTTTGTTTTGGAATTTTATTGTAAACATGACCTCTATGTATTTTTCTTAAATTTGGGATTTTTATTAGTTATGGATTACAAATACTGGTTTTAGGAAAACTCGAGTTTTCAAAAGAACCAAACGTTTTAGCAAATTACTCACGAATAAACAAACTGGTTTAAAAGCTTCCGCATAGAATAAACGTTTTGAAAGCTTTCGAATGATTAATTAACACGATAATGGGATTAATAAGTAATAATGAAAAGATTCTAAATGGAAAATGTTTAAAGTAAAGTTACGATTTTCAACCCTAGTTACTGTTTTCAAACACGTTAACATGTGACACTGTTAGATTCGACCATAATGACCAGGCCAGGTTTGGGGTGTTACAAAGCCTGTTAACAATTATTTTGGTAATTACATGTAAAGTACAAGCTAATTGGCCAAAATTATGAGATAGTTTTTAAGCTATCAACTTTTGGTACAAGAATCGATAAAATTCTATTCAAGACTTGCTTAATTTGCTTCCCTTGGAGTACATCTTGGACTATACGAAAAATTGAGCCACATACCACCTTTCATTGGCTCTAGTAAAAGTAAGCAAGAAAACCATCAATACCAAAAGCTTTAGGCAAAGCCATCTCTAACAAAGTTTTATTTATCTCTTCTTTTTTATGCTAGGATTAAGTATCATAGAGCTAGATTTTTCATCTCCCAATCCGTGCGGCCTTAGGGGATTTCTTCGATTCAAATACACCTAAGTCAACCAAACTCTCGCAAAGTGATAATTCTCTTAGAATTTCTCTAAGGCATCAAATTATAAACTGTAAGCAACTCAAAGACAAAAGAAAGATCGAAAGGACAAAATATCCATGGAAAAGAAAAAGCACAAAGAGTTTAAGTGAATCTTCTCAAAGAATTCTATTACTCAAGAATGAAGTGAATACAAATGAGGGGGAGAGGCCTCTATTTATAGTTGAGCTCCCCCAGATCTAATGATAAAAATTAAAGTACATCAATGATCGAGATTAAAAGCAATCTAGAAATTAAATCCCCTAAGATTTATAGAATCAAATCTTCTAAGATTACTTTTCATATTTTTCATGCTATGCAGATGAACCTTATATTTCTTCAAGCAACAGGTCAGTCCTGTTGGGCTATATGACCCCTCACGAAAAAGATGAATCATTCAAGTGTGTCACGGTTGTAGGTTCCCTTATGCAATCCATGACATAAGAACCTCCATAACAAAACCACTTAATCTCATATAGGCCCCTAGAATTGGAAATACCCCATTTATATCACCTTTAACCAAATGAAGGTTTTTTAAAAAACTGGATAGTTTAGCTTTGAGAATATTTTTCATCAAAGCACCATTGCCCATCACTAAGCTCCATTAGATCAGTGGTGAGATTGAAAATAACAATGACGGTGAGATTAATTACTATAATAACGAGATTTGGTACCATAACAATGAGATAAAATCAACGATAAGAAATGTGTTTGATTCAAATGCAGTGGTAGCGATAAGATTAAAATGACCATTAAATTGGAATATATGTATATATAATAAATTATATAATAATGTATTTAAATTATTAAATAATATATTTAAATTAAATAATAAATTATATTTATTTATGTTAAATTGTAATTAAAATATGTTTATATTAAAAAATAAATTTATAAAATATTTATATTATATTTGTAATTGCCCAATTTTGGTGAAATCAGAACAGTGGTTTGGGACCACAAATATGAGCTGAAAATAAAATTTTATTTTATTTTGTTATATGGCCCGTATTATGTTAGAAATGTCATGTGAAAATTTTGAAAAGAAAATTTTATCAATTATGTACTTAATTATGAAAAGGACCAAATCGCATAAAATAGAAAAGTTGAATTCTAGTAATTATAAGGATTAAATAGTTATGAGATTCAAAACTTGCGGTCCTTATATGGTAATTACACCATTAAAGAAAAATATGTAGATATTTTGGTGACTTATCCATGTAAATTTAGAAAAAGGGCAAGGACTAAATTAGAAAGTGAAAATATTTAATTAATTAAAAGATGAAAAAAGAGATATCATCTTATTTTCTCATCTTTTTCTCTAAAATAATACATGGAAACCCTAGGAGAGAGAGAAGAAACTTTCATGGCCAAATTGGGTAAGTTTCCTTGGCCTGTTTTTAGTAATTTTGATATTTTTGAAACCGAGATAGCTTAATCTATCTATTTGGGGATTAATTTGAAAAGTTATCAAAGTATGGAAAATGGACCATGGATGAATATGCTGAAAATTATAAATTTATGGTAGAAAATGAAAGGTTGTTGATAGATAAACAACTTTTACAAAGTGATTTTTGATGGAAACATGATTTAGGGACTAAAATGTAAAGTTATGAAATTTGATAAAAAATGCTGAACTTTTATGAATACATTTGCTGTAAATTTTGTAATGGGATTTTGGTTAGGCTTGGAATAGGGATTAAATTGCACAAAATTTATTTTCTAAGCCTAGGGACGAAATGAGAATTTATGGAAAAGTTAGAGGCAAAATGGTAATTTTTTCTAGGATGACAATTAAGTCGACTTGAATGTGAAATATGGTAAATTAATGTTAAATTTACTTGTATAGATCCGGATAGACCAAATTCGGAGCTAGAACGAGGAAAGAGGAAAATGTCGAATTAGTAAATTTTACGTACACGAACATTGTCGAGGTAAGTTCGTGCTAAATTGTATATGTTTTTATGCTTGAATTAATGTTATGTTTGTAAATTGTATAAATGCCATAAATATGTGAAATGATCACATACACGTTAGGGCCTGATAAATGAAAGTGCCCGATCAATTATAATGCCCGACAAATGATAAATGATAAAAATGTAAATTTTATGCTTGAGTTTTGTAACAGCCAATTTTCAGTGATGTCAGAAAAAGTGGTTTGAGACCACTAAAATCTGACAAGAGCTTATAAATTATTATTTAGTATTTATGAGCCAATCGTGAATTTAGGAAGGCTTATGAATTAGTGATTTGTGCTTTAGAAATATTTATCAAATTAATTAGTTTTGAAACGAGGTATCGAGACCTCGATTTCATAAATCGAGCCGTAAATAATTAAATATTTATGGAGTGTCATTGAGTTAGTATTAAAGTTTCGTTAGGAAATTTTAACGTTTTGATAGTTAATTAATTAAAAAGGATCAAATTAAAAAAAATGCATTCCTGAGACTCAGTTCTTGTAAATCAGATTAGTAAATATTATTAAAAATATTTACAAAGCTAATTGTGTAGTTAATTAGGTTTCGGTTAAGTGAATTTTTTTGAATTAAAAGTAATTACGTATAAAGACTAAATTGTATATAGGGTAAAAGTTGAATTATAGATTAAAAAAAATTAAAGGGGCTAAATAAGTAATTATGCCATTGCTCATAAATGAGGTGGCATAAGGAAGATTTTTTTGAATTTAATATATATTATATTAAAATATCTTTTACTTAACATATAAGTATAAATATATACTATATTATATTATATATAATAAAACAAATAAAGAAAGAATAAATAAATAGAAAAAGAAAAAGAAAGCCAAAGCAGAAACAGAGAAGAAAAGAAAGAAAAGAAAAAGAGAAAGAAAGGCGAAAAAGCTAGGATTTCAAGGGTTCCAAACTCAATCGGTTAGTCAATTTAGTCCATTTTCTTGTAATTTTTATATTTTTGGAACTCTAATATTAAATACTACCTAACCCATGTCAAAATTTTAGAAATTATTGAGTTTTTAAATGTTGTTAATGTTGAATAATTAGAGTATTAGAGATTAAATTGATAGATTTTCAAGTTAGAAATGAAAAAGGATTGAATTGTAGAATAAATTGTAAATTTTGTGTAATAGGGAGTAAATTGTGAAAAATTTGAAATTTAGGAATTTATGTGAAAATAGGGAGTTGAATTTAGTCTAAAGTGGAATTTGCATAAAAATAAAGAATTAAATGTGAAGAACAAAAGTTACTCTCGGCTTAGGAACTAAACTGAAATTTAGGCAAATATTGAGTAAAAATTAAAATTTTCAATATGAAATTAAATTGTATTGTATTGATAAATTTTAATTGTTTTAATTCTGTAGCTAACATCGTACCGGAATCCTCAACAAAAGAAAAAGGGAAAGATAAAGTCGACGTTGAATAGCTCGGAATTTCTGGTTTGTATTTCTATAATCCGAAACTAGTTATTAATTGTTATATTTTTTATTTAATGTATATGGTAAGTGTTAAGGTGAGAATTATTGTGTTTTGCAATTGAAATTGATTGATTTAGAATGTGATGAATTTATTGAATTTATATTGATTGACTTGGTATATATATATTGAATATATATTGATTATTTGAATTGAAATGAATATTAGTTGTATTGGAAAAGTGAATTATATATTGAATGGATTGATTTTTTAATTGAAATGATTGTATGTGTAATTATGTGATTATATGAAAAAAAAAAATTGATATTGGATATTGATTGTTGTTAAAATGAAAAAAATAAAAATAAAAATAAAAATATTGAGTTGAGATTTATGTGAATTTGTGATTAATGTGATAATTGAATATTGAATATTGGTTGTATTTGAAAATGTGAATTGAATACCCTATTAACTGTATCGGGTTAAGTCGGATATAATTGGCATGCCATAGGATTGGAAGAGTACAAGGATACTTCGACCACGTGTGACAGCCCAAAATTGACCCTAGCCGGGAAGTGGTTTCGGGACCGCTAAACCGAGTCACCGAAAGGTTTGAATGTGATGTTTATTGTCTAGAATATGTAATCATGAATGTGTAAAAATTTCAAGCTTCGATTTAGTCGATTGCATGTGAATTTAGTCAATAGGACTTATATGAGAAAATTTTAAAATGTGATAGGTCAATGCATGAGGACCTATTAGTGCATGTGGAAGAAAAAGGGGACTTGCATGTCAAATTCCCCTCCCTAATATGTAGTGGCCGGCCATGCTATAGGTGGAAACATGTCTCCAACATGTTATGCTAGTGATGCATGTTAAGAATAATAAAATAATAAGCATGGTGATTAAATAATGAAAGAAGGGTGATGGAGAAAAAAAAAAAGTACATGGTCTCACCCCCCCTTGTTGCCGTGAATTGAAGAAAGAAAACAAAAAAAAAAGAGTTCATTCTTGAACATCCTTGGCCGAATAGAGGAAAGAAAGGAAGGGGAAAAAGGCTTGAGAAAAATCGGCTATGGTGGTGGTTAGACTAAGGTATGTTTGATGTTGTCTTTGAGATGCATGCATGTTTTAAATAGCCCATGTTTAAACTTTGAATCTTGTTGATAACATGAGCAATCGGTCATGAGAAAGTGTTCAAGGAAAAGGTTGTTGATGAAAGAAATTAATGTGTTAAGGGATTATATGAAACTTATTCATGTTTATATATGTTATATGCAACGAAAATGGTTGATGATTTTGGAGGTGATTAGCTTGAATCGGCCACGGTATATCCATAAACACGATCTATGCTTGTTATGTTACTCATGGTTAAAACAATTCGGCTAGGACATTCGGCCATGGATGGTTGTATTTCTTTGATGTTGTTTTTGATGCCTTAGGGCATTGAGAGTTGATTATAGATGAGGTGAGCTTCTTGATTTAAAAATTTGATGGATGTTAAGCTAATTGGGCAACCAAAGGTTCAATATTTTTGTTATGAGGTCATATGTGCATTCGGCCATGGTCTTTGCTTGAATATGAGAATTGTAATGTGATTTTCCTAAATTGTCTATGAATTTGGTTGTTGATTTCATGGTAATGGTATATTGAATCCATGAGAAATTAGTAAGGTTGCATTCGGCAACTTACTTGAAATTAAAAATCGATGTCTAAGCTTAGGTGATTTCGATGATGATATATGTGTGTATACATAAGTATATTTAGTTGATTCGGCTTTGGTAGTTGCATGAGATTATTAGCCGAATATACTAACATACATATACATGTGAGATTGGATTGTAAATATTTAGCAAGGTGGTTAAACTAGTTAAATTATTGATATAGCTCAAGGAGCTAAAGGAGGTGAATCGAGCAAAGGCAAAGAAAAGGTTATCGAGTAGCCGAGTTGGAACCGTCTTACCCAACACGAGGTAAGTCATTAAGCATGTAGTTGGTATTATTTCAATGGTCATAATGTTGTGTATTGATGCTGAATGGAATGAATAAATGTACATATATATATGCATGTACGTATGTGATGATGAAATTGTTGAATGAAATAAATGAGGTGAGATGTAATGAGTTGTTGATCTCGGCACTAAATGTGCGGGATAACCATTTATGACCATGAGATTGGTGCTAAGTGCGCGGGATTAAATTGTACAGCACTAAGTGTGCGATTCTACTTTGTTGCACTAAGTGTGCGAAATGAATATGATGCACTAAGTGTGCGAATTGACCATGCGGCACTAAGTGTGCGGGTTTGACTATGTAGCACTAAGTGTGCGATTTGATTACGTGGCACTAAATGTGCGAGTTGATTATATAGCACTGAGTGTGCGGGCTCAATATACATTCGTGAATCATTATGGACACTATGTGTGCGACACTATTGAGCTGATCGCGGACAGCGGATCGGGTAAGTGTCTTGAGGACATGGCTAATATGTGCTATGCGTATACTTGGTGTTGAGCTCGGTAAGTTGAACCTATGTGACAACTATACTTGAAGTCACGTACATAAAAATTTATCGTAGGATGGGTGAAAGGCCGTTTTGTGGTTTGATTGTAACGAAAATAAATTGATTTATGAAAATGCTTCAATGTCCTATTGATGAGTATATGAATTGTGAAGGCATGAATTGATATGAAATTGAATCGGTAGGTTGGTGGAACTATGGTATGGTTCGGTATGGATGGAGTAAATTGTCTCATTCCATTTTATTCCTCTTGTGATAATGTTATTGATGTATAGTAGAGCATTGCTTATGACTTACTGAGTTATAAACTCACCCGGTGTTTCCTTGTCACCCATTATAGGTTGCTTGGACTCATCAATTTTTGCGGGGTCGGGCCGTCAACGAAGTCATCACACCAGATAGCTAGTTTTGGTACTTTCTTCTTAGTGTGCTTAGAAGATCATTTTGGCATGTATAAGCTAGTATGTTGTGTTTGAATTATGGCATGTAAACTTTAAGCCATGCGAAAATGGCACGAATGTTCGATTGAGTTGGATCGAGGGTAGGCATGAAATGGACCTAGTTACTTTCGTAACAGATGCTGGCAGCAGCAGTGTCATGAGATTGAAAAATCACTAAAAATAGTAGGAGTGGAATTAATTGATGAATAAATTATGTAATCGAAGCTCGATGAGTCTGTTTTCATGAGGAAGTAACGAAAAGATCATATGGGCAGTATATTAAGAGATAATCAGATTTTAGTGGGACAGGGCCAGAACGGTTTCTGGATTCCCTGCTCCAACTTTGGAAATTCATTATAAATTAACCAGAGATAATTAGGGGTCGTACCATATATGTGCAGATTCCTCTCTGAGTCTAGTTTCCATAGAAACAAACGGCAACAGTATTGAAGCCCCGTGCAGGGAGATATCCCAGTCGTAATGGGCAAAGGTCAGTGTAGTCGACCCCTGCAACTTGGGGAACTTTGACTAATAAACTGTACTAATTGGCCCAACCAAAAATTCTAGAAAAAAATACATAGATGGGCACATGAGTCTAGTTTCTGGGAAAAATTACGAAACTGATTTTCGAGTTACGAAACTCAAGATATGAATTTTAAAACGACTAGTACACAGATTGGGCAGTGTCTGGAAAATAAATTTTGTAAGAGGGTAAAGCCAGTCAACACCTCGTGTTCGACCCCGATGACGGTTTCGGGTTCGGGGTGTTACATTTTATTGGTATCAGAGCTATGGTTTAGTCGGTTCTAGGACTTCCATAGCACGTATGAGTCTAGCTATACATGCCATAATGTTAATGTTTAAAAGGGTGATGACTTCTGACGGTTGAAATGTTTTTGTCTTGATTAGTAAATGGATCCCGGTGAAGAAAGAACCCTAGCGGATGACGTTGAGAGCGTAGCGGCTGCTCCTGCACAAGGGACGCCGCCTGTTGAACCCCAGTCATCTGCGAATAATCAAGGTGAGGGGGCTAAACAAGCCTTCTTTACCATGATGAATGAGTGGGTCGCGCAATATGCCCGAGCCAACCCGGCTGTCCAACAATTCCCAAATTTGAATAACCCACCCCAAGAGCCTGTAAGGCCGTCAGTCGCTGATCCTGTGAGGCTGAGTAAGCTACCTGTAGACTTGATTAGGAAGCGTGGGGCCGAGGAGTTCAAGGCCATAGTAACTGATGATGCCGAAAGGGCCGAGTTCTGGCTTGATAACACCATTCGGGTGTTCGATGAATTGTCATGCACACCCGATGAATGTCTAAAATGTGCTGTATCTTTGTTGCGAGACTCAGCCTACTATTGGTGGAGGACATTGATTTCCATAGTCCCGAACGAGCGAGTAACTTGGGACTTCTTTCAAACGGAATTTCGGAAGAAATTTATTAGCCAACGGTTCATTGACCAGAAGCGTAAGGAGTTCTTGGAACTCAAGCAAGGCCGTATGACTGTATCTGAATACGAACATGAATTCGTAAGACTTAGTAGGTATGCCCGGGAGTGCGTAGCTGATGAGGTTGCTATGTGCAAAAGATTTGAGGAAGGATTGAACGAAGATTTAAAGCTACTAATGGGTATTCTGGAAATAAAGGAATTCGTAACACTAGTCGAACGAGCCTGCAAGGCGGAGGAACTTGGAAAGGAGAAGAGGAAGGCTGAATTTGAAGCTAGAGATTATCGTAAAAGATCGACGGGTAAAGCTCCGTTCTCAGCTGTGAAGAAGTTCAGGGAGGACATTAGTAAGTCGAGGGCGACTACGGGAATTTCCATCAGGGCAAGACCATCGATGGGCTCCCGAGCTACTTCGGTAGCTAGTGTGGGCAATAATCGGCACGAGAAACCTGAATGTCCCCAATGTGGAAGACGACACCTAGGTGAATGTTGGGGCAAGTCTACTAACAGGGCCTGTTACGGATGCGGTTCGAAGGACCACTTCATTAGAGATTGCACGGAGCTGGATGAGAAGAATAAGATTCAAGGTGCAAGACCTAGTGGAGTGACATCTAGAGGTAGACCACCGAGAATTTTTGGAGGCAGGGGTGGTAGTCAGAGGGGGGCTTCTGATACGGCCGATCGCGCCGAGAACCGTGCTCCTGCTAGAGCATATGCCATTCGCGCACGAGAGGAGGCATCCTCCCCCGACGTCATCACTGGTACCTTCACTCTCTTTGATACTAATGTGATTGCATTGATTGACCCTGGTTCTACTCATTCATATGTATGCGAAACCTTAGCAACCAGTAAGACTCTACCTGTTGAGTCTACTGAGCTCGTAATTCGAGTATCAAACCCTTTGGGTCAATGCGTACTTGTTGATAAAGTGTGTAAGAGATGCCCTCTATTAATCCGAGAATCCTGTTTTCCGGCTGATTTGATGCTTTTGCCGTTCGACGAGTTTGATGTTATTCTTGGTTTGGATTGGTTAACCGCGCATGATGCGGTTGTGAATTGCAAAAGCAAGACTATCGATTTGAGGTGCGCAAATAACGAAATAATCCGAGTTGAGTCTGCGGACTTAAGGGGGTTGCCAGCTGTAATATCAGCAATGTTGGCCCAGAAATATGTAAGGAAAGGGTGCGAAGCATACCTCGCGTATGTACTTGATGACAAGGAGTTAGAAAAGAAACCCGAATCGGTGCCGGTGGTTTGTGAATACCCGGATGTTTTTCCTGAAGAGTTACCGGGTTTGCCACCTGTTCGGGAAGTAGAGTTTGGAATTGAGCTTGTACCTGGAACTACGCCAATTTCGATCGCTCCGTATCGTATGGCACTAACTGAGTTAAAAGAGTTGAAAGCTCAGTTGCAAGAATTGACGGATAGAGGTTTCGCTCGACCGAGTTTCTCGCCTTGGGGTGCACCAGTATTGTTCGTGAAAAAGAAGGACGGAACCATGAGGTTGTGCATTGACTATCGTCAACTGAATAAAGTGACGATAAAGAATAAGTATCCGTTACCGCGTATAGATGATCTGTTCGATCAATTAAAGGGAGCATCGGTGTTTTCAAAGATAGATTTGAGATCGGGTTATTATCAGTTACGGATTCGAGATTCGGACGTACCCAAAACTGCTTTCAGAACGAGGTACGGTCACTATGAGTTCTTAGTGATGCCGTTTGGGCTCACTAATGCCCCTGCGGTGTTTATGGATTTGATGAATCGGATCTTTAGGCCGTACTTGGATCGGTTCGTAGTTGTGTTTATTGATGACATCTTGGTCTATTCAAGAGATGAGGCCGAACATGCTGAGCATCTGAGGCTAGTGATGCAAATTTTGCGGGATAAGCAGTTATATGCTAAGTTCAGTAAGTGTGAGTTCTGGCTAAGAGAGGTTAGCTTCTTGGGTCATGTGGTATCCGCATCGGGTATTCGGGTTGACCCGAGCAAAATTTCAGCCATACTTAACTGGAAGCCTCCGAGAAACGTTACCGAAGTCCGGAGCTTTCTAGGGCTCACCGGTTATTACCGACGATTTGTCAAAGGTTTCTCGATGATAGCCACACCAATGACGAAGCTACTTCAGAAGGATGTTAAGTTCGAATGGACGGAGAAATGTCAGAAAAGCTTCGATCAACTGAAAACTCATCTGACTAAAGCTCCAATTTTGGTGCAACCCGAATCGGGTAAAGAGTTTGTCGTTTATAGTGACGCATCCCTACTCGGGTTGGGTTGTGTATTGATGCAAGAAGGTTGAGTTGTGGCCTATGCGTCGAGACAATTGAAGCCACACGAGAGAAATTATCCGACCCATGATCTCGAACTAGCCGCCATTGTGTTTGCATTGAAAATATGGCGACATTATTTGTTTGGTGAGAAGTGCCATGTGTTTTCGGATCACAAAAGTCTCAAATATTTGATGACTCAACGGGACTTGAATCTGCGACAAAGACGTTGGCTTGAATTGTTGAAGGATTATGAGCTTGTCATTGATTACCACCCGGGAAAGGCTAATGTGGTTGCGGACGCCTTAAGCCGGAAATCACTGTTTGCTTTGCGAGCGATGAATGTACACTTGTCTGTTCTACCTGACAATGTGTTAGTAGCTGAATTAAAAGCCAAACCATTATTGACTCATCAAATTCATGAAGCTCAGAAAGTCGATGATGAATTAGTTGCAAAACGAGCTGAGTGTGTTCCAAACAAGGAATCGGAGTTTCAGATTGATGATGATGGTTGTTTGAGGTTTAGAAGTCGTTTGTGCGTTCCAAGGAATTCGGAACTCATTCCGATGATCCTGAACGAAGCCCATTGTAGCCGAATGTCAATTCACCCGGGGAGCACGAAAATGTACAACGACTTGAAATGTCGATTTTGGTGGCATGGTATGAAGCGAGACATCTCCGACTTTGTTTCGAGATGTTTAATATGTCAGCAAGTGAAAGCGGAACATCAAGTGCCTTCAGGGTTACTTCAGCCGATCATGATACCCGAGTGGAAATGGGACCGAGTCACAATGGACTTTGTGTCCGGACTGCCATTGTCCGCAAGTAAGAAGGATGCGATTTGGGTTGTTGTTGATAGGCTGACTAAGTCGGCTCACTTTATCCCCGTGCGTACGGATTTCTCATTGGATAAACTAGCCGAGTTGTATGTTTCTCAGATTGTGAGATTACATGGAGTACCTATTTCTATCGTGTCGGATAGAGATCCGAGATTCACCTCGCGATTTTGGAAGAAATTGCAAGAAGCTTTGGGTACCCAGCTGCATTTTAGCACCGCTTTTCATCCCCAAACCGATGGTCAATCCGAGCGGATAATTCAGATACTCGAGGATATGCTGAGATGCTGCATCCTTGAGTTTAGTGGTTCATGGGAACGGTATGTACCTTTGATTGAATTCGCTTACAACAATAGTTTTCAATCAAGTATTAAGATGGCACCTTACGAGGCTTTGTACGGTCGTAAATGCCGTACACCATTGTTTTGGACCGAGCTTGGTGAAAGTAAAATTTTCGGAGTTGATTTGATTAAAGATGCTGAACAGAAAGTAAAAGTAATCCGTGAAAGTTTGAAGGCAGCCACAGATCGTCAGAAATCGTATGCGGATCTGAAACGGAAGGACATTGAATATCAGGTGGGAGATAAAGTGTTCCTTAAAGTTTCGCCTTGGAAAAAGGTACTTAGGTTTGGCCGTAAGGGCAAGTTGAGCCCGAGATTCATTGGGCCGTACGAAATCTCCGAACGAGTGGGGCCAGTTGCGTATAGATTGATTTTGCCCCCTGAGCTTGAAAAGATTCACGATGTCTTTCATGTTTCGATGCTTCGACGCTATCGATCTGATCCGTCGCATATAATTAGCCCATCAGAGGTTGAAATTCAAGCCGATATGAGTTATGAAGAAGAACCGATACGTATCCTAGCTCGTGAGGTGAAAGAGTTGCGAAACAAAAGGGTTCCGTTGGTTAAGGTGTTGTGGCTCAAACACGGGATCGAGGAAGCAACCTGGGAACCCGAGAGCTCGATGAAGGAACGATATCCAAACCTATTTACTGGTAAGATTTTCGAGGACGAAAATTTCTTAAGTGAGGGAGAGTTGTGACAGCCCAAAATTGACCCTAGCCGGGAAGTGGTTTCGGGACCGCTAAACCGAGTCACCGAAAGGTTTGAATGTGATGTTTATTGTCTAGAATATGTAATCATGAATGTGTAAAATTTCAAGCTTCGATTTAGTCGATTGCATGTGAATTTAGTCAATAGGACTTATATGAGAAAATTTTAAAATGTGATAGGTCAATGCATGAGGACCTATTAGTGCATGTGGAAGAAAAAGGGGACTTGCATGTCAAATTCCCCCTCCCTAATATGTAGTGGCCGGCCATGCTATAGGTGGAAACATGTCTCCAACATGTTATGCTAGTGATGCATGTTAAGAATAATAAAATAATAAGCATGGTGATTAAATAATGAAAGAAGGGTGATGGAGAAAAAAAAAAAGTACATGGTCTCACCCCCCCCTTGTTGCCGTGAATTGAAGAAAGAAAACAAAAAAAAAAGAGTTCATTCTTGAACATCCTTGGCCGAATAGAGGAAAGAAAGGAAGGGGAAAAAGGCTTGAGAAAAATCGGCTATGGTGGTGGTTAGACTAAGGTATGTTTGATGTTGTCTTTGAGATGCATGCATGTTTTAAATAGCCCATGTTTAAACTTTGAATCTTGTTGATAACATGAGCAATCGGTCATGAGAAAGTGTTCAAGGAAAAGGTTGTTGATGAAAGAAATTAATGTGTTAAGGGATTATATGAAACTTATTCATGTTTATATATGTTATATGCAACGAAAATGGTTGATGATTTTGGAGGTGATTAGCTTGAATCGGCCACGGTATATCCATAAACACGATCTATGCTTGTTATGTTACTCATGGTTAAAACAATTCGGCTAGGACATTCGGCCATGGATGGTTGTATTTCTTTGATGTTGTTTTTGATGCCTTAGGGCATTGAGAGTTGATTATAGATGAGGTGAGCTTCTTGATTTAAAAATTTGATGGATGTTAAGCTAATTGGGCAACCAAAGGTTCAATATTTTTGTTATGAGGTCATATGTGCATTCGGCCATGGTCTTTGCTTGAATATGAGAATTGTAATGTGATTTTCCTAAATTGTCTATGAATTTGGTTGTTGATTTCATGGTAATGGTATATTGAATCCATGAGAAATTAGTAAGGTTGCATTCGGCAACTTACTTGAAATTAAAAATCGATGTCTAAGCTTAGGTGATTTCGATGATGATATATGTGTGTATACATAAGTATATTTAGTTGATTCGGCTTTGGTAGTTGCATGAGATTATTAGCCGAATATACTAACATACATATACATGTGAGATTGGATTGTAAATATTTAGCAAGGTGGTTAAACTAGTTAAATTATTGATATAGCTCAAGGAGCTAAAGGAGGTGAATCGAGCAAAGGCAAAGAAAAGGTTATCGAGTAGCCGAGTTGGAACCGTCTTACCCAACACGAGGTAAGTCATTAAGCATGTAGTTGGTATTATTTCAATGGTCATAATGTTGTGTATTGATGCTGAATGGAATGAATAAATGTACATATATATATGCATGTACGTATGTGATGATGAAATTGTTGAATGAAATAAATGAGGTGAGATGTAATGAGTTGTTGATCTCGGCACTAAATGTGCGGGATAACCATTTATGACCATGAGATTGGTGCTAAGTGCGCGGGATTAAATTGTACAGCACTAAGTGTGCGATTCTACTTTGTTGCACTAAGTGTGCGAAATGAATATGATGCACTAAGTGTGCGAATTGACCATGCGGCACTAAGTGTGCGGGTTTGACTATGTAGCACTAAGTGTGCGATTTGATTACGTGGCACTAAATGTGCGAGTTGATTATATAGCACTGAGTGTGCGGGCTCAATATACATTCGTGAATCATTATGGACACTATGTGTGCGACACTATTGAGCTGATCGCGGACAGCGGATCGGGTAAGTGTCTTGAGGACATGGCTAATATGTGCTATGCGTATACTTGGTGTTGAGCTCGGTAAGTTGAACCTATGTGACAACTATACTTGAAGTCACGTACATAAAAATTTATCGTAGGATGGGTGAAAGGCCGTTTTGTGGTTTGATTGTAACGAAAATAAATTGATTTATGAAAATGCTTCAATGTCCTATTGATGAGTATATGAATTGTGAAGGCATGAATTGATATGAAATTGAATCGGTAGGTTGGTGGAACTATGGTATGGTTCGGTATGGATGGAGTAAATTGTCTCATTCCATTTTATTCCTCTTGTGATAATGTTATTGATGTATAGTAGAGCATTGCTTATGACTTACTGAGTTATAAACTCACCCGGTGTTTCCTTGTCACCCATTATAGGTTGCTTGGACTCATCAATTTTTGCGGGGTCGGGCCGTCAACGAAGTCATCACACCAGATAGCTAGTTTTGGTACTTTCTTCTTAGTGTGCTTAGAAGATCATTTTGGCATGTATAAGCTAGTATGTTGTGTTTGAATTATGGCATGTAAACTTTAAGCCATGCGAAAATGGCACGAATGTTCGATTGAGTTGGATCGAGGGTAGGCATGAAATGGACCTAGTTACTTTCGTAACAGATGCTAGCAGCAGCAGTGTCATGAGATTGAAAAATCACTAAAAATAGTAGGAGTGGAATTAATTGATGAATAAATTATGTAATCGAAGCTCGATGAGTCTGTTTTCATGAGGAAGTAACGAAAAGATCATATGGGCAGTATATTAAGAGATAATCAGATTTTAGTGGGACAGGGCCAGAACGGTTTCTGGATTCCCTGCTCCAACTTTGGAAATTCATTATAAATTAACCAGAGATAATTAGGGGTCGTACCATATATGTGCAGATTCCTCTCTGAGTCTAGTTTCCATAGAAACAAACGGCAACAGTATTGAAGCCCCGTGCAGGGAGATATCCCAGTCGTAATGGGCAAAGGTCAGTGTAGTCGACCCCTGCAACTTGGGGAACTTTGACTAATAAACTGTACTAATTGGCCCAACCAAAAATTCTAGAAAAAAATACATAGATGGGCACATGAGTCTAGTTTCTGGGAAAAATTACGAAACTGATTTTCGAGTTACGAAACTCAAGATATGAATTTTAAAACGACTAGTACACAGATTGGGCAGTGTCTGGAAAATAAATTTTGTAAGAGGGTAAAGCCAGTCAACACCTCGTGTTCGACCCCGATGACGGTTTCGGGTTCGGGGTTACACCACGAGTTGATGAGACACTGGGTGTCAAGCTATTACTTCGGATAAATTTGATAAGGTACTGGGTACCAACTTACTTCGGCAAAGCCGATGAGACATTGGGTGTCAAATTATTACTTCGAATTATCTGATGAGGCACTGGGTGCCATATTGGTGTGCTTGGTTGGATCCATGTATCCGTTAAAGTCCGAGTCAAGTTAATAGGGGTAAATGAACGAATTGGAAATTAGAATTGGTACTAAATGAATTGATAAATCGTATGATTTTGTATCTAAATTGGAATGAGATATTTAATTGAGATATGAAAACGAAATGTATGAACCATGTGTTCATGGAATGGTTATTGAATGAGGCAGTGCTATGATTAAAATTGAAGAATGAATTGAAATGTGATTTGAGACACATGATTGTGTCATGTAGTGAAAGCTATCTGGGATAGCAAATTGATTTGATAAACCATAATATATACATATTTTTACCTTTGGATAATTTATCATAAGATTTAGTGAATTTGATACTCCTAATCCTTTAATTTCATGTTTCACATCCAGATGAGCATAGAAAAGCGAAAAGTGCAAGAAAAAGGCCAAAAACGGACAAAATAGGTTTATTTCAGTACTACACACGGCCTAGACAAGTCGACATGGGTAATCCACACACCCGTGTGAGACACACAGGTAGGCTACATGCCCGTGTGTCATAGCCATGTCTATTTAAAACTATGTCAAAATTACACACGGCTTGAGCACCATCACACGGGTGTGCCACACGACCGTGTCTATGTCAAGACCTATTTTAATTCTATTCGAAAAAGGCTAATTTTTGGCTATTTTGGGCATTCCAAAGTCTACTTAACATACGAGAATAGGATCAATGGGGGGACACAGAGTAGAAAGCAGAAATTACTTGGGTTTATTTGGGTTTTTTATATCTCAAAAGCAGATCCACTTTAAGATTGAAGATCTCTATTCAAATTTCTCTCGAAGTTTATTTAGGTTTTTATGTCTTGTTGTTTTCTAAATTTGGGATGTCTTCCTTTTACATTATGAACTAAACTCCCTAAATACCTAGGGAGGATGAAACCCACGATGGCTCTTATTATTTAATTATCTGAATTATACGATAAATACTTGTTCTTGTTCTTGATTATGTGTTCTTAATCCTTGTTTTAATATTTTTAGGATATTATTCCAAGTTTGATGTGCTTATTCAGTGGAGCAAATGTCCCTGTTTAAGAGTAGATCTAGCATAATTAAGCAGAGTTGCATATAATCCTAGAAATTGGACGACATAAATCTGCTGAATTAGAGACTAGTCTAATAGGGAAATCCATAGATCGAGTTAGTGCGACGATAGTGGTTTTAATTAGAAGAGATTTCAATTAATCAACCTAGAGTCAGTTGTTCTTAGTATCGAAAGAGATATTAACATAATTTATGAATTTCTACGAATCAAGAAAAGTGAATAAATCGTTTGATTCAGAGTCAGAATAATAAGTGAAGTCTAAGTGGATTCTTTCCTGGGTATTGTCCTCTTTATAAGTTTTCTTCAAGTACTTTTCCCAATTCGCTCTCTGTCGTATTTAGTAGTTAATTAGTTAGTTAATTTTAGATTTAAAAAAATTCCTTATATTTTTAGGCTAAATAATAGAAAGATAGTTAATACTAGTACTTCTAGTCTTTGTGGATACGATATCTGGACTCACCATAGCTATACTACCATTCGATAGGTGCACTAGCCTTAGTCACGATCATAGTCTAATTTAGTGATTCATAAAACGATCATCAAGTTTTTGGCGCCGTTTCTGGGGACTAAGATATTAGGAACGCTTGAATTTTATTACTTAGCCATTTTTTATTGCAAATTACTTTTTGTTTTAATTTTTACTTCTTTTCTAATCTCCCTGTTATTTGCTTTTGGCAGGAACCTCTAGTTATGACTAGAAGGAACCCGTCAGGGTCTTTGTTATTTGACAGTGAGATAGAAAGCAAGCTCGTAGAAATCAAAGAGAAATAAGGCGAAGCCTACAGTATATAGAAGAAGAGCAAGAGGACGAGACCGATATTACCGAAGAGATGACAGATAATCAGAATAATCCGCTACCTCCTGTAGTTGCTGCAAATCCAGTAAATCAGAATCCTGCTCCTCGTACTATGTATGATTATGCTAAACCTACTTTAACAGGAATTGAATCGAGTATAGTTAGACCTGCTGTTGCTGCAAATAATTTTGAACTGAAACCTAACACGATTCAAATGATACAATAGTTTGTTCAGTTTGATGGTTTGCAGGACTAGGATCCAAACCTCATTTAGCAAATTTTCTAGAATTCTGCAACACTTTCAAGATCAATGGCATTTCTGACAATGCCATTCACCTTCGGTTATTTCCCTTTCATTACGGAATAAGGCTAAACAGTGGTTGAACTCATTACAACGAGGGTCAATCACTACTTGGGAACAAATGTCTGAAAATTTTTGCTTAAATATTTTTCGCCGGCTAGAACAGCTAAATTGAGGAATGATATCTCTTTTTTTGTGCATATGGATTTAGAAACACTTTATAATGCATGAGAGAGAAACAAGGATTTATTGAGAAGGTTCCCTCACATTGTGTTACCTTTATGCTTACAGGTTCAGACCTTCTACAACGGTGTGAAGCCCTCAACAAGGCAACTAATTGATGCAGCCACTGGTGGAACCTTTAACAACAAAACACCTGAAGAGGCTTACGAATTTATTGAAGAGATGTCACTAAACAACTATCAGTGGCAAGTCATGAGAACGAGGCCGACAAAAGCAGCTGGTGTTTTCAACCTCGACGAAGTCACTATGCTATCTAACAGGTAGAACTATTGAATAAAAAGATTGATGGTTTGTATGATTCTACTTAGGTACATCCAGTGATGAGGTGTGATTCAAATGGAGGAGGGATGCACAACACAGACTATCCATCCTTCAACCCCAGCATTGAGGGAGAACAAGTCTACTATATGGGCAACAATTCTAGACCTCATAATAACACTTATAGTAACACTTACAATGCAGGTTGGAGGAACCATCTCAATTTTTTGTAGGGTGGTCAAGGGAACAAAGGCCACAACACCCTCCAGGTTTTCAACAACCATCGTACCAACAGGAGAAAAAGCTGAACCTTGAGGAGATGCTTACAAAATTTATCTTTGTGTCAGAAACTCATTTTTAGAATACCGAGACAGTAGTTAAAAATTAGCAATCGTAGATTCAAGGGCGCGAAACTCAAATAGGTCAGCTTGCTAAGTTGATCTCTAAACGACCACAAGGTGGCTTGCCCAGTAATACAGAAACTAACCCAAGGGAGCAACTCTATGCCATCACTGTGTGTGACAAAGAAGGATTAACTGAATCTAAATCTGAAACGAGGCAAGAACAGTTGTAACCAATGGTAAGGTTGAGGTGAGTTATGGTACACAAAATCCGGTAAGTAAAGAATATAGACCTCATGTGCCATACCCAATGCGACAAAGAAAGACCACACAAACAAACAATTCGGTAAATTTCTTAAACTACTTAAAAAATTACATATTAACTTACCGTTTATTGAAGCTCTTTCACAGATGCCAAACGCAGTTAAATTTTAAAGGAGCTTTTAGCAAACAAACGGAAGTTAGATAAGTCATAGCATGTGGAGTTAAATGTAGTTTGCTCAGCTATTTTGCAAAACAAGCTACCCAACAAACTGAAAGATCCAGGGAGTTTTACGATTCCTTGTCTAATTGGTAGTTTGAATGTTAATAATGCTTTACCTGATTAGGGGCAAGTATTAATGTCATGCCCTACAAGATGTTTAAGTAGCTAAGACTAGGGAACCCAAACAAACTAGGATGAGCATACAATTAGCTGATAAAACTATTAGATTTCCTAGGGTATCGTTGAAGATGTGCTTGTTAAAATTGACAAATTCATGTTCCCAGTCGATTTCGTTGTCTTAGACATGGATGAGGACAATGACGTACCTTTAATTCTAGGCAGACCCTTTTTAGAAACTACTAGATCTATCATTGATGTTGGAACAGATGAACTCACACTTTGGGTAGGCGATGACATGATTAAACTCCAAGCTCGTGATTCTTACAAAAAGACTAGTGATCGAGATGATTACAAAAGTTCTTTTAATGTGAGTAACCTTGTTATTCAACCTTCTTTGCAGGAAAAACTTTCGAGAAGTACAACTGAGCCATGTTCCAGTCCATGTAATGACAAGAATATCCATGAAGAGCGAAGGCTACAGATCGAGGAACTAGATGAATGGCGAACACAGGTTAGGAGAAATGAGAATAACGATGAATAAGCAGTGCCATGACAAC